>NC_059358.1:20946911-21164411 GCF_019703515.2 Myxocyprinus asiaticus | reverse complement strand
AGTTTGACTTTCTTTCTTCTGTGTAACACGAAAGGATACGTTAGGCAGAACGATAGACTCCATCATCATTCACTTTCATTGCATGGAAAAAATATGCAATTAAAGTGAATGGTCACTTAGGCTAACATTCTGCCTAACATGTCCTTGGTATTTCACTATCCTTTTAATGGTCTTATTTAGGTGCATCTACTGTTTTTCCATTGATTTTCACTTACATCTGGGAGTTTCATGATGAAGTCGTATGCATTGGCTTCACGTGCAGCTTGTTCAATCTCATCTTGGGTGACGTCTTGACGGCCATAGCGGATGTTCTCGGCAATGGTGGTGGCGAACAGCACTGGCTCCTGACTGACTACACCAATCAGTTCTCTCAGACCTCGCACGTTCAGAGAACGAATATCATGACCATCTATAGTCACCTGAAAAGTGAGGGGGAAAGGAAGAGGAAAGGTGGGATGAAGGGCAGGAGGCAGAAAAGAGTACAAAGGTTGGACCTCTCTGCTTCTCTTTGTACTTACTGTTCCTTCCTGTGGGTCATAGAAGCGCTGTAGCAGCTGGACTGTTGTGCTTTTTCCACACCCACTGCTGCCCACCAGAGCAATAGTCTGCCCACTCATGACTTTAAGATTCATGCCATTCAGGACCTGCACACCCACAAACAGAGCAGTTGCTGGAGTATTTATTTTTATTTATTTTTTTTTTTGTTTGTCACAAGCCAAATTGCTTAGTAATAAATCATGGTTATTTGATGAGCTTACTTTCACGTCCTGCCGAGAGGGGTAGTTGAAGTGAATGTTTTTGAATTCTATGTTTCCTTTTACAGCATCAAGTTTGTAGCCTTCTTCCGAGAAACTGTTAATGCTGGGTTCCTTTGTGGGAAAAAAAGTACCATGAGACATTTTTCCATTTTCCAATATTAATTGCAGTAAAGGGCCAGCAGGGTTGGGGAGTAACGGAACACATGTAATGGGATTACGTATTTAAAATACAAAATATAAGTAACTGTATTCCACTACAGTTACAATTTAAATAATTGGTAATTAGAATACAGTTACATTCAAAAAGTATTTTGATTACTGAAGAGATTACTTTGCATTTTATTGTCATTTGTTTCATTTAATAATTTAGTCCTTTCAGATGGAAAATCCACTATGTCTCTGTGGTAACGTGCTCAACAAGCCACGTGATAAGATGCGCAAATTGATGGTCTCAGACGGGGAGGCAACTGAGATTCATCCTCCGCCACCTGGATTGAGGCGAGTCACTATGCCACCATGAGCGCATTGGGAATTGGGCATTCCAAATTGGAGAGAAAAAGGGGAGAAAATAAAACAATAAAAAAAAAAAAAAATTCTCGTTGGATCATAATTTCTTTTTTTCTAGTAAGACCTTTGATATTAGGGCAAAAATCGTATTCTTTTTTTTTCCTCCCCTTTTTCTCCCCAATTTGGAATGCCCAAGTCCTCGTGGTGGCGTAGTGGCTCACCTCTATCCGGATGGCGGATAGACCTGTGGTCTTCTATTCATTGGATCTCAGCAGGGAAGCACCTCTTGTCTTGAGACCTGACCATATTTCATGTTGCCTAAACAATGAGGGGAAGTTGTGCAACTTGGATTATTTGTGCTTTACTTTGTGTCTGTTTTTTATACGAAAGCCTCAAAGTTTGTGTGTTTGTTTGAACTAGACCATGTGAGTCTAAATTAAGAAATGTTTAGTTCTTTGTGTTATCGGTTTGAATTCTCCAGGTTCATCCCTCTTGGACAAAATGAAGTACGGAAGATAAAAAAAATCAAACAGTTCTACCATTCTATTGCTCATTCTTTGAGGTACATTTATTTATTTTTTTATGAAGGGGACTTAAAACGATAAAATCTCTAATGTTAACTGTTGTCAATCAAAAAATTATCATTACAAATCTGGAGCTCTCCAAGAAAGTCAGGAACATTTCCCAAGCTTTTTCCCAACGCAATTTTTTTACACTTTTTTTTATATTTTTTTTGTACACTAATGCAAGGAATAAAATACTAATTTCTCATCTAATATCCCTTGTAACAATTACATCATGGAACCACTTCTGCACTGGGAAGAATGGGCTGACAGATATTTTACCATAATTATAACGATACAATGATAAAGGCATTAACAATTAGTCACTACTCTGAGTTTACTCACATGATCAATGATGTGGAAAACTTTGTGGGCGGCCCCTCTTGCACTAGAGAAGGACTGGATGTTGGGAGATGTTTGGCCAATGCCGAAAGCTCCAATTAGGACGGAGAAGAAAACCTGTACAGTATAAAAGGAACAGAGAATGTTGCTTCTGGGGCAACGTTATGCTGACTTAACAATCTGCTAGTTAAAATGGTTTGCCATGAAGTTTGTTTTAAGTATTTATGATACTTTAATATGAATCAATATGAATCAATATTATTAATACATAATCACTTTGTATTTTCATGCTACAATCTTTTGACACAACAGTTTTCTTGACCGTTTGATTATGAGCTTTAATTGGAGCTTGATTAATTACGAATTACATAAACTAAAATGTTTCTGACTCAGTGCTGCACCATTTGACTCGCAATGAGTAATTGTTTAACACAACCCTTCGTTGTGATTCACTCACCGTTAAGAGTATGCCAACATCATACTCTCTAGCCAGGATAAGAGTGCTGCCATACCAAAAGGCCAGTGCATAGGACATATAGATCATGAAGAATGTAAAGCCCATAGCAATGTTCACAGTGATGGCCTTCCTAATGCCAACATTCTTGGCATCTTCTAAGTTCTTGTGATACCTTTGGACAATACAGTTAAAGAATGGTTTAGTAAATTCTAAACTCAAAAGGCAGAATGTTCATAAGAAGGCACTGTCCTGAAGCAAAAACTAACATGTTTACACCTAGAAAATCCCCTTCCCTCTTTCCCCACATTGTTTCTATCCACTTTAGGAACAATAATAATCAACTGAAACTTCCAAGACCATATCATAAAGTGCTACAACTGACTTGTCTCCCTTGCAGTTTTCCAGCTGTTCTGGTTCTAAGATACTGGTTTGGTAAGTAAGCATCAGGTTGACTAAGGATAAATGAGTTCATAAAGAGAGTACTACAGAAAGTTATGTCACAGAAAGGTCAGATGACTTAAGTCAGCTCTGGTGTTTACCCACACTACTTCCTGTGCACGTACAACTAAACAAAAAAGTAAGTATGTCATCAGAATTCTAGCACTGAGAAACATCCTACACAGATGATTTTCTAAACACAAAAATACCTCTCTATCTCTTTCTTCTGTCCCCCAAAGGCAAAGACAGTTCTGATGGCTGACAGCACCTCCTCTGCCACTGCTCCAGCCTTGGCATAGGCTGTCTGCTCCATTGAGGTGAATGATGTCATCACCTAATGAGACAGGGAACAACATGGGCTCAATGTAACAAAATACAAAATAAAACAAAATACGTTGTTTTATACACATAAAACATTAAAGAATTGCTCATGCTGAAACATCTCCATCTCTTTGTCTTTCTCTATAAATTCCTTTTAATCCCACCTTTGCAATGATAGCAGCTGAGATTCCAAGTAACGGGCTAACAGCGAGGATGACGAGTGTGAGTTTCCAGCCTTTGACAAAGCCAATGATGATGCCGGTGAAAAAGGTGGTCAAGTTCTGAAGAAGCATGCCAAGTTTATCCCCAATGCCTTCATTTATTTTGTAGATATCACTGGAGAGGAAAAAGAGGAGTGTGATGTAGGTATATGTCGCTGTGTCTGTGTAATATGTACTTATTTCAAGTAATTAAAGGGATACTTCACCCAAAAATGAAAATTCTCACCCTCAAGTGACCATTAATTTTTATTGTATAATTTTCCAAACAATGAAAGTGAATTGTGACTGAATTTAAAATTCTGCCTAACATCTCCTTTTGTGTTCCACAGAAGAAAGAAAGTCAAACAAGATTTGGAATGATATGAGCCAGAAAATGATGACTGAATTTTAATTTTTGGGTGAACTAGTCCTTTAATAGCAGAGATTGGTTTGACACTAAAGCAAAACCTTGGCAAAACCTTGTAGACACTGTCCATGTCGTGTGATTTTCCTTACAAAATTAATGCCTCTTAAAGAATTTCATACTCTGTGAGACGTGTGTTGAGCTGTCCTGTCTCATTGACATCAAACCAGCCGATCTCCTGTTTCATGATGGAATGGAAAAACGTCTTTCTAAGTCTCTTCACTTGACGTCCTGCTGCAAGAGTCCAAAAGGCCACCTGCATGTATGCTGCCCCCAAGACTACAAACCCCATGATGCTGTAGTATATAGCATGCCTGAGAGTGAGAAACAAGACTATCATACACAAAGAAAGACAATCCATTCCAAAATGTATATTTATTTCTTATCTTTTTTTAAAGCACGAAATGTGAAGGAAAATGGCAATGTATACTGGGCAAACTGGCCTTACCTTGTCATCTGCTCCCCCAAAGTCTCATTAGTGAACTCTGGAAAGGTGAAGTCTAGGAATGACAGGACAGTACATTATTGAAAACAACACATATATCCTTGTAAAGCAATATAGTGCATTACACAACCAGTAATGTAGCATTCAAATTGTACACTCACTGGGTGGGAGGGTGATGTTGTCTTTTAAACTGTCTAATATTGTACTGTCCACAAAGCTGTTTGTCATCTCTCCAAATACAATAACCATTAAAGGAAGTACTGCCCCATTGGCCATGGACATAACTGCGCCAACCAGCATCAGGAAAATGTCGACACCATCTGCAAAGCGAAACTGACAGTAGGACACATTTCTTTCAGAATAAGCATACGAACACAACACAACAATGAACAGATACATGGTGTGGGCTTAATTTACCCCAAACAATAAAGGAATAGTTCCACCAAAAATGAAAATTCTCTCATCATTTACTCACCCTCATGACATCCCAGATGTGTATTTCTGACTTTTTTTTTTTTTTTTTTTTTGCAGAACAAAAATAAAGAATTTTAGAAGAATATCTCAACTCCTAACAATGCAAGTGAAAGGTGACCAAAACTTTGAAGCTCCAAAATGCACATAAAGGCCACATAAAGGTAAGCCATAAGACTCCACTGGATCACTCATCTGAAGCGATCTAATAGGTTTTGGATGAGAACAGACCAAAATACAACTTGTTTTTCAATATAAATCTTGACATCAGAAGTCTCCTTGGCGATCATGCTTTCAAGCTTGATTACACTTCACCATCTAGTGTCCTGTGCATGTGTCAAGCACTAGGAAGTGTAAAAGAGCTTGAAATCATGATCGTGCCTAGAGATTTGGCTAGATAAACAGTAAAAAAGGAGTTATATTTTTGTCTGTTCCCCCCCTAAAATTGATTAGATCACTTCAGAAGACATGGATTAAACCACTGGTGTCTTAAGGATTAATTTATGTGGCCTTTATGTGCTTTTTGGAGCTTCAATGTTTTGGTCACCATTCACTTGCATTGTATGGACCTACCGATGCAGAGATATTCTTCTAAAAATCTTAATTTGTGTTCTGCAGAAGACAGAAAGTCATGCACATGTGGGATGGCATGAGGGTAAATGATGAGAGAATTTTCATTTTCGGGTGAGCTATTCCTTTAAGAGTAAAGACAGTGATACAGATAAACTTTGGATTCAGAATTTTCAGTGTATAGACACTTATTATAAGGAAATTATAAATGACATACAAAAATAAAATTACATATATGCCTATTTTCCACTTACGATTTCTAATGGTCCCACCATTTCTATTTTCTCCTCTTTCTTTTCATTTTTCTCAGTGCTGTGGGGAAATATCACATTTAGGTTAAAATAATTATATTAAGGTAGAAAGGTTTTCCAGTCCATTCTGCCTGTGACACACCACAGTTAACCTAATTGACCATGTCCAGTAAATCTACTTCTTTCTCATGAATAATATATTGTAATAGGCTATTCAAGGACATAAACCATTATCATACTCAAACTAATTTATTTGTAAGAACATACAGTATGTATCCTCTAGTTTTCGAAGATTTAATAAAACATTAACGGAAACTGTTTTGACAATTAAATACTATACCTTAAATCACCATTCTCCTCCTTTTTGCCTTTGGACAGTTTGAATTTCTTGCCCATGTTTGCTTATCTCTGACGTTGATAGTCCGGGTCAGTTTTCATCTGGAGTTAAATGATGAAGTCGTGATGGAGAAAGGTGGTATCGTGCTGTGTTCTATAAGAAAGCTTTATAACATTATAATTTTGGACAAAAGAAATTTCTTCAGCATTTTCATCAGATTTAGGCTAATAAAAATCTAACTTGCTATGTTACACATAGGCTAGCAGATTATTCTTCTTCATATCAACAATATAACACAAATATATATATATATATTTTAAGACAATGAATCTCACCCCTGTCCACCACTTTAGAAGTGGCCGATTATTTACAAATGTATAACTCGGACACGAATCCACTCTGTCGCTCTCACATAACGATTAAAAACTCTTACCTCTCAAAACAGTTTACGCCATAATAATTTAATTACTTTCGTTCAAATATTGTAAGCTCTCCATAGAAGATTATTATTATTATTATTATTATTATTATTATTGTTATTATTTTTTAAAATCTTTCTGGTTTGTTTACATTTCTTTTTTGACGACAGTGGTGGCTTATACCAAATTACCACATTTAAGAGGTTTACTATAATTTTAAAGGTTTAATATAACTGTAACTTTAGCCGGTACATTTTTGAGAGGGTATGGGAAGCTATTTAGGCCATTTTTAAACGTTAAACTTAAATATTCAAGTACGAAACAAATATGCTTACCGCTGGTGTGAGTGAAGTGTTGCTGTCCCACCAGTCGCGGACTGCTGCTCTGCTGTGGCTCGAGAGCGCAGAGGATTTTGAGTCAGAGCGCAGACGCGCGGCGGTACAAAGAGACCCGAGTATAAACGCGGTTACATCATTTACAACGTTCATTTCTCATGGCCTCACTAATGTGCTTTTGGCCACTTCAATGATTAAAAGAATACTAAAATGAAGGCTTGAGATTATTTCAGTATACCTATTGAGTCTCATGAAAATAGGGGATCAGCAGTGGTGTAGTAGTATCTGAAGAGGTGGTTTAGAGGTGTCTGAGGTTGTTCTGAGGCCATACGTATCATCACTTATTTCAGGTGGGCATACGTAAAATCCTAAGAAAGATATGTGGGCATACAGCCTATGCCCTAGACTACAATACAGGGGATAAGGTAATGTTGATGTATTTTTTTAAGATTATTGCTGAGATGGGTCACTCACTTTTGAGGGAAACATACAAACTACAACCTGTTTTGTGTGGTTATAGAAACCTGACTGAAAAATTCTGAGAAGCAATTTCATATCCCTCTCTTGGTCCGAGACAAGGAACTGCTGGTTAGCTCACAATGTAATACCTCATACTGGTTAAGAGACTGTGAGTTTGTCAGTGAGAATTTCTATTCTGTCTGTGAGAAATATAGGGGAAGACGTCCACCCCCCCACCCCACATTAACTTTATCTCTTGACCATAGATGTTGCTAAATCTCATCTCAACAACTTTATTGAATGTCTGTGCTCCTCTTGATCTTGATATTTCATCTGAATATCAACATTTGTGAGATTTATTCCATCCAAACAGTTTTGAGGTTAAATTATCACATTTTTTTGTCATTGGAAAATAGTGATCTGTGACATTCTAATATGTTGGATATTAAACGTTTTTTTTATGTCTATTTGTTATTGGGGAAATCTGTGGACACAGTAAAGTATTTCGATTTTTGGAGTTAAAAATATTGTTTTATTTTGAAGTGACAAGGCTTCTTTGCCCCAGGTAGGGGAGTCATCTTGCCCCAGTTGAGTTGTAGGTACTTTGAATATACTGTCCATTACAACTCCCACTCCTAACTGTATCAGTTACATAACATGCAATGAAACTCCAGAATACATGTCTGGTAAAGGTGACAGGCTTGATACTTTCAGTTTTTTTCAGACAGCTTGTCAAGATGCATAACAGAAGCTGTATTACCACAAGATGAGTTCATAATAAGGGATCAGTAACTCTATAATTTTTTGTGATTACTTTTTTTTTATTGATTCATATATTAAACAAAGAAAAGCAAAACACATATAAATAGAATAAATATATAACCCCCACTATTACCCCTCCCCCTCCCAATCCCCAACCCCACCTGACCCTCAACAACGTCCCAGTGGTCACACATGATTATAGACACACACAAAAAATAATAATAATAAACACACACATTAATAACTACACCTCTCTCTCCACTGCCCCTCCCTGAGAGCCCTCCAAAAACGCCAGATATTTGCCCCATTTCCCCACAAATGAGTCCAAATTCCACAGTCTTCTAGATGACCCTTCTTCAAAAGCCGCCACCCTCCCCATCTACGAACACCACTCCTGAAACGGGGGTGCTTCAGCCAAATTCCATCCCCTTAAAACCATTTGTCGGGCAATCATGACCCTATATGTTTTTTCTCTATATTGATGACCACCCCATCGCTTAAAATACAGAATCTGGAACAAAAATGAATTTTGAGTGCCCAATATATCACACATAAAACTCTGAACCTTCAACCAAAATTCTTGGATCTTAACACACCACCAAAACACACCACATCTCCATCTTCTGACTGGCATCGCCAGCAGGTGGGTGTGTTTTTAAGACCAAGCTTATACGATCTAGAGGTGGTCCAATAGAATCAATGTAAAATCTTGAATTGCATAAAGTGCACCCTTGCATCTCTAGATGCAGACTTGACGTTTTTTAGAATCCTAGCACACACTCCCTCCTCCAATACCAAGTTTAAATCTTTCTCCCATAATCTTTTGATAGAAGTTAAAGCTCCGTCCCCCAGACTCTGGATTAGCAGTGAGTAATACACTGATGTCTCATGACCTTTTCCAAAAGCAGTAATCACCACTCCCAGAGTGTCTGCCACTTTAGGGGGGTGTATGCTACTCCCAAAAATAGTACAGAGCAGGTGGTGCAGCTGTAAATACCTAAAAAACTGAGATCTGGGAATCCCAAAATGTTGAACCAAATTTTCAAAGGATATCAACACTCCACTCATATATGTCACCGAGTGTAGTAACCCCCCTCACAATCCACTCTGACCAGCAGAAAGGAGACTTATTAATACATCATTTTGGGTTCAGCCATATGCTCAAGGCAACATTTAAATAAATGTCCGAATTAAACACTCTGGACACTTTTGTCCATACCGAGTGCAAATGCATGATAACGGGGTTTAACTTCTCCGGTTAGTTTGATAGAAAGGCTTTGCAATCCTGTTCAATACAAAACCAGGGAGGGGCTCTCTCAGGTGGGAGCGACCAATGAGCCAAATGTCTGAGACCGAATGCATAATAATAAAACAAAATCTTGGGTAGGCCTAGCCCACCTTTGTCAATCGGCCTCTGCAGCTTACTGAAATGTAATCTGGGATGTTTACCATTCCAAATGAAGGACTTCGCTATGCTATCAAATTGCTTGAAATAAGAGAGAGGGACATCTATTGGGATAGACTGTAGCAGGTAGTGGAATTTTGGAATACAATTCATTTTAATAACATTAACCTTCCCAATCATAGATAAATGCAATAAAGCCCACCTGCCCACATTGCTCGAAAACATTTTTATTAAAGGGTCAATATTAACTCTAACTAAATCAGACAAATTTGCTGGGAATAAAATACCCAAATACTTAATGCCCTGTTTGGGCCACTGAAAGGCGCCTGGCTGAAAAGCTGTTACCGGGCAGTACGCTGTCAGAGCCAAAGCTTCAGATTTAGACCAATTAACTTTGTATCCCGAGAACTAATAGGAATTAATAATTCTGTGGAGGCAAGGCATAGATATAGTAGGGTCAGAGACGAATAATAAAATATCATCTGTGTAAAGCAAAAGCTTATGCGCCATACCTCCCGCCACCACTCCTGGAAAATCATCATCCTTTCTTATTGCAGCTGCTAATGGTTCCAGGGCAAGACAAAACAATAATAAGGAAAGAGGGCAACCCTGCCGGGTGCCCCAATCCAGAGTAAAATAATCTGAAATTAATCCATTTGTTTGCACCGTCACTACCGGGTGTCTATGAAGTAACTTAATCCATCCAATAAAAGCATTCCCGAACCTGTATATTTCCAAAATCTTAAAAATATAATCCCATTCTACCAAATCAAACACCTTTCCGGAGTCAAGTGAGATGGCAGCGACCGGAGTCTGATCATACGCCACTGACCACATGATATTGATGAAACGCCTAATGTTATCAGAAGAGCTGCGGCCCTGAATAAACCCCACCTGATCTATATGTATAAGAGATGTCATAACTTTACTTAATCGGTTTGCCAAAATTTTTGACAATATTTTTACGTCTAACTGGATCAGGGAAATTGGACGGTAACTCTTACACTTTGACCTTTTTAAGAATCAGACTGATCCGGGCTTGTGTCATGGTTGGCTGAAGTTTCCATTCTTTAATGATTCCATATAAACTTCTAACAAAGGTGGAGCCAGTTCTGTAGCATAAGATCTAAAAAATTCAGTGGCAAAGTCATCTGGCCCCGGAGCCTTGCCTGTAGGTAAGGCCTTATTTACCTCGCTAAGCTCCTCCAAGGTTATCTCAGAATCAAGATAATTTTTTTGCTCAGTCGTCAGTTTAGGGAGATCTAATGGTTCCACAAAGTTTCTAATATCTTCATCAGTAGACGAAGATGTGGAACTATAGAGATCAAGATAGAATTCTTTAAAAGCATTATTAATATCAATGGCCGAGGTAAATATTTCACCACCAGCAGATTTCACTGAGGGAATGGTAGAAAAAGACTGTCTTTGCACTTTTAATATAACCTTCCAACTCCACGAGTTCTCGAGCTTTGGATTTTTTGGTGAATGAGGCATACTGTATGATCTGACCCCGAAGTACCGCCTTAAATGCCTCCCACGCCACGCCCACAGAGGATACTGAGGACCAGTTGGTCTCCATATAAACATTTATTTCAGCCTTTAACATTTCTTGAAATTCAAGTCAGCTTGAGCACATAAGTGTCTTTTAATGTCTCCAGAGGCCGAGGATTTTTAATTATTTGACATATTGTCTTCCTAGAACAGTTAAGGATCAGGGTGTATCGAATCTCACCAGTTTATGACATAAAAAGCTTTGAAACTAGCAAAGTGCACAGAGCTTGCCGTTCACACGTCCGAGCCTCGCATGGCATCCATTAACTCTTTCATTAATTTTCATTTAATTTTACATAGAGCTACTCTCCCTCAGTTTTATTTGATGTCTCTGTAATTCCAATTACCAATACCTGCTTCTTTCATATTTTCTTTTTTACACTACCCTCCATATTGATAAGGATACAATTTTTAATTTTTTTAAATACCAAAATTAAATTTAAAAGGACCCCAAACACACTGAGGAGCATCAGTTTTCACACTGTTCTCATTTCATATTGTAATCATTAACTTTATAAGGTCCAATCCACCACCATAAAAGGATGTGCTATTGCTGTCACATCTCTTTATGGTGTTGTTTTACGTCTTAGTGTTACTAGAATGTCTGTGACATCAACACTATAAATCACAATACTTAAATATGTCACTTATAACTTCCCCTAGCAGCCAGAAGGGGTCGCTAGAGGGCTGGACCTCTATTTTGACATATGATTTCCCTTTTATTGCCATGTCTTTGTTTATTTTCTCTTCCTAATTGTTTACAGGTGTTTTTAGTTTGTGTCGTTTAGTTCTGTGTGTGTGTGTATATATATATATATATATATATATATATATATATATATATATATATATATAGCCCTTGTGTTCTCCCTGTCTTTTGTCTTGCATTGTTAATTGCACTGAGTTGAGTTTGGTGAGTCTTAGTCTTGTTTCTTTTGTGGTTCGTCTGTCTCTGGATTCTTTTCTCTGCAACTAGGTTATTAAAATCCTTCACTCGCCGAACAGAATACAAGACCCTACCATGAACCCTGCAGAACAAATTGGCCAAATTTGCCAGGGATCCAGGTTCACAGTAAAATACAGCTTGGAATTTTGTAGGTTGGTATCTAAGACTATTGTGCTGGAGAGGGCACTTAAAACAATTATTCTGGTTGAGATTTAAAATTCTTTTGTGGGAGTCGATGCCACTGGATTGCGATTCCCTGCCACTGAGGGTGTTTATTACCAGCATCTTGCAGGCAGACCAGCAGGGAGGTGGAGCAGCTTCCCAGAAGGCACCCTATTCTCTCTTACCAGAGTGGGCAGGCTCTAAGAGGAGGAAAGCCCCCTTCATCAGTGATCCTGACCTCACTGCCCGAGTCCTCTGCTGCCCTGCGACCTTGACCAGTGAGACCTCCGCGTCCCCTGCTACCTTCCTAGCACCACCTCTGGACCCCGCCGCCACCCAAACCGCCGGACCTATTCTTGTTTTGTTTTTATGTTGGGCGTCAGGTGCCGCCAATTAAAGGGGGGACTCTTGTCACATAACTCCCTCTAGCGGCCAGTAGGGGACTTGGATTTTTAATATGATTTCCCTGTTATTGCCTTGTCTGGGGGGTGTCTGACTTACATTGTTAACTGTGTTGTGTTTGAGTCTTATTCTGGATTCTTTTATGGTTCCTCTTGCTCTGGATTATTTTCAATAAAGAAGTCTCTGCAACTGGGTTCTTAAAAACCTTCACAATTGAAACTGTACATTTCTATAAATGGCAAGCATATAACACACTTTGCACAGCACTTTGACTCTCATATTTTAGAAATCTACATAATCAGTTCTTCCTTATTTCGTAAACAGTCATGAGATTTAATTTTGTTCCCCTAAGACTGAATCTAACAGTAATGTCATGGTGGTTAACCTCAGTCTGCTATCTCAACATCTTGATGAGAACATAAAACTCTAGAAAAACACTAATTCAGTGTGAACATATATACATTATATGATACCTGAATCAATCCTGAGTAAAAACAAATTCCAGGCTGAGAGTTAAGAGGTTTTTCAAATTAATTTCTCAGATGAAATCAGTCTCTGCTCTCCAAGCAAAGAATATTTGTCAGATCTGTGATCAGACCCTGCAGATTACACATTTAAATAAAACACTTGTGACCAGTCTCTGCCTCTAAAGAGAGTAGTGACATTGTCTCTTGGAGTTCAGTCCCTAGACTCCCTACTCTCAATACAGTGATATTGCACTAACTTGTGGTTAACCATACTCTTGTGACTAAATGTGGTGCATTGGTCATAACCTCTTCTTAAAGGTGAAGTGTATAATTTCTGCGCCACATGCGTAATCAAACAGAATAGCAAAACTTACAGTGAGTGGTTTACTTACAAAAGTATTTCAACTTTGAAAAAATTATACACTTGACCTTTATTTATGACATTACAATAATGATACCACAAATCTCTCAGAGAGAGATGATAAAGCTAGATAGATAAGATGTTTACTCATCCTTAGTTTTATGAGGTTAACAACCCTTCACCATCTGCATCAAATTGACATGTCGCTAATAAGACAATGAAATCTCCATTCATTCAACTGTAAAAATAGATCCCATGTTTATTGCATTAAAAATATGGCATATTTCAAAATACACTTAAATATCTTCAAATACCTACCTCGGTGTTTTGAGTGAAGAAGTGTACATCTTCCAATCAGCCAGCATTTCCCTGCAGCATAATTTATATTCACAATTTGCAATCTGATTTGTCTTGATACTGTTATAAGACACCGACTTCATGGAGGCTATGTGTGTGTGTAGATTTGTGTGCAATGTAAATGTCTGTAATGAGACAGCTGTTGCCAAATGGAATTTACTGGACATGAGCTGTCTTTAAACTAATGGGAATTTACAGCTGGAGAAATTAAAAGTGCACTTAGTAAACTAAAAGCTGTACACATAATTAAATAGTACTTTTTACAAATATTTTTAAAAGCACTCAAATGAGATGACATCTCCAGTCATCTCAGTGGCCTAATAAAAGCTGATTTTAAAGGGAGCAGATCATGGGGGCTGACATGTTGAAAGCCCATGACCAGCCGAATACTACTCGCTTAATCTGGGTATTTTAGCTAATGGAATAAATTAATTATGGCTCACTGCAAATAGGGAATTTCTAAAATGGCATTGGCAACTTCTGTGTGATGCTGCATCCACTCCGCTAGGTGTCAGTATAAGACAATTGCCATATAGGCCAGTGAACATAAACAAAAAATTATTGAGTGCACCTTTAAGAAAATTCTGAAATTCAGTAGAATTTCAGAATTTATTTAGAGCGTTCTACATAATCATTGATGGCATGGTGTCTGGCTGATTAATTAGGCACCACAGAGATTCTCTAAGAAAGATCAGTTCATCAATAGGCAGGCAATTGAGGATGCATTAAGCATCTCAGAGGAAGACATCAAGATTCCTTCCTTCAAGGCATCATCTGGTCATATCCTGGCTATTTCCATGCACTGAACTGGACTTCTGAATCACATAGACAAATAAAATATGTATGTCCACTTTATGTCCACTCTTAAAAAGTTCTTGAGAATAAAAATATTTTTTCACTAATATTGGAGTCTGCAATTTGTCTTATGGCCCACTGAGCCTCAAAGTGAGTTAGAAGTTTAAGTTCTGATTCAGATGCAAAGCAAGAGAGGAATTCCCGCAAGTGTCAAGGTTTCACCTTGCAGAATCAAGTCCACTCTCGGGTTCAGTGCAAATAGAAATGTGCAAGTCTACGTCACGCAGTCTCCCACAGCAGAGCAACACCCGACCAGTGTTTCCTTACTGGCTATACTAGGTGTGGAGAATGGGGTTTCCCAGGGTGCTTGTGTCTCTGAAGAGATGGATGGGGAGAAGTTCTGTACAGATAAAAAAAGATTATCATCAGATCAAACTATACAACATTTTTCTATCATATACAATATTCATTCAAATCACTGCAAATCATTCATTTTCATAAACACAGCCCCAGGCATAAGCATCAGTTTTCCCACCTGGCAGGAGCGTTAGCTGACGTAGGGCTGTGTGAGTAAGAGGATGAAGATGATGCAGCAGATCCCGCATGCCCCAGCTGTGGGAGTGGAGGAGGAGGCTGGGATGAAGGATCCACAGGCAATGGTTTCTTGGGAACTGGAGGTTTAGGAGGAACAGGTTTCTAAAACAGGAGTAAGTGATTCATGAGAGTCAGTATGGAATTTCTGATGGTTTCATTTCTATCAAAAGAAAAACTTGTTTATAGACTATAAATTTAATAACAATGATTAAAAAACAAATAATAGATATGTACTTAAAATACATCTGTGGAACTTTTTTCAGTTTTTTTATGCGAGTTACAACTGCCTCTGGCTTTCACAGTAGCGCAAAAGATACTTCTTGTGATAACTGTGCATATAGTGTAATTTGTCCTATGTTTATTCTTGTATATAATGTTTATCTCATTAATTATAAAATATGTGTTGTAAATTATGTACCTTGTTTATAATGTATACTTACAGTATGCCATGTTTTTCTTGGATCATCCATCCATCCATCCATCCATCCATCCATACATACATAGTACTCTCAGTGGTACTTGCGTTGAAAAAGCAACATACCACAGTTCTGACGATCCATCCATCCATCCATTCACAGTACTCTCAGTGGTACTTGCGTTGAAAAAGCAACATACCACGTTCTGACAGATCCATCCATCCATCCATCCATCCATCCATCCATCTGTCTGTCTACAGAACTCTCAGTGGCACTTGCGTTGAAAAAGCAACATACCGCAGTTCTGACAGATCCATCCATCCATCCATCCATCCATCCATCCAAATAAATTAAATCTAAATAAATAAGTTAATAACTACAGCAAACCGCATAGCTCTTTGTAGATGTACAGTCTCAGATGTAAAGAGCTGATTAGTGTTGTTGGGCTACCGTTTACATGCCTGGTGTGATACCTGTCGGTCAGAGAGGACAGGGTCAGGGGGGAGGGGTTTTCTCGGTGCAGCTGGCCGCGCACCTGTGGGCTGGAGGAACAGTCGCAGATGCAGCAATGTGACAAAGAAAAGATGAGACTAACTTGCCGACCAATTTTACTTAAATATGATTCCCAAAATATAACTACCACTAATCCACCTTGATTATTCTCCCAATCACAAGATTCATCTGTCCAAGACCAAATCACAGAATCTGAATCACAGGCCATGCACTGCACAGAACAACTGATTCCTATGATTCATTCAATCCATTTTTTTTTTCACCATGAATAGAGACTGAGAAAGTTAAAGGAGTGTACAACATTCCTGTCAAAAATAATTTTTGTGTAAAATCCTTGGTAATACATTATTTTTGAGGTAATACACAAATATCGCTATGCACTGCAAAAAAATACTTTTCTTCATCAGTATTTTTGCCTTGTTGCCCAGTAAAAATATCAAAACATTCTTAAAAAGTGTGAAGCAAAATATAGATAAGATATAAAGCCTTGTTTTCAGTTTCAGTCATGAATGAATCATTTTGTCAAGTTGAGTCATTTGTCATCACCTACTGCCGTAAAGATGTAATTTATAGGAATGGTCACAGAATAAATCAGTGAACTAAATGAAAATGTATGATGAATCAAAATCCCACAACTATTTGGAAAGCCGTGAACACATCCTGGACAATCAGATTTGAGGACTGTAACTAACTGTTGTATACAGAAATCGATGAAAATATTCCAGATCACATACAGTATAACCTCTTATTCTTCCTCAGTCTCAACTCACAGTGTACCAGGTGACTACAATCGCTCCAGAGGAACTATCAGCTTGTTCTCATACACAGACACTATGACTTACAAAACATAAACCTTAAAATTAATCCTAAATGAAACTGGACACAAGGACACCTCTACATGCAGAGACATGGACCATGACTAAGAACATGGAGTGAATTTGAAAGGGAGATATTTTGGGTCAAGACAGACATATAGATATTAAGAAAAGGAGCTGCTATGAACTATGGGCATCTACAAGGCAAGCATGGCAACTTGCAGAAGGTTCTCCCTCTACCTTGCCTTGCATCTTGCTCTCTGAGGGGATGGGGTCAGGAGGAAGGGGCTTGGTCGGAGGGGCGGGCCAGTGGCCTGCCAACTAAAGAACCAGAAAGAGCAACAAGTTCAAGTAACAGAGCTCCATCTACCAAAATGAATATCTCTATTCTTCACAACCTTGAGCAGCAGTTAGATTTACCTGAGCAGGTTTAGAGACAGGATCAGGTGGAAGAGGTTTAGTTGGAGCAGCAGGCCTATGCTGGACCTGACAACAAGAAAAGGTGTGTTGCAGAAGTAGGGACATGCAGGTTACAACAGGAAAAGTTAGCTAGCATTTCTTAGGCATGTAAGCCAAGAAAAAATAAAGTTTTGTGTGGTATTACGTTACAATGGCAACACAAGCCAAGGAGCAAAGACAGATCTGAATAGCTCTATAGATTCAGTGGATTATAGTTACTGTCTGAATTACGTTGCCGCTTAAGTGTTAACTTCTTGTAGGAACACAAATTCATGCAGGAAAGGTTGTGACAGAGTAGCAACCTGTGTTACATAAAGAGAACAAAACCTACTGAAAAGACCAGCTTAGACCAAAATGAATTCCCATGCTGGTCCTGGTTAGTTTATGCTGGTAGTGTATGTCAAGCTGGTGGACCAGCGATGGGAGTCACGTGATGCACTCTACGTAGTTAGACATAACCAGAGCTCTCTAGAAATCGCCTAATATCTGTTGAAATAATCACTGAAACATTGCCCAAATAGTGGTAAATTGTTGCCTGGTACTGGTGTGCAACGTGGAATAAAGGAGCATTGACCAAAACCTAGGAAAGATGAGCACAGAATCGCCGAAACTACTGAGAGAAAAACTCTGCAAAATGGCGCTGAGGGGAACGTCTCTGAGGGAGAAGTTCCGCAGGGGTGCTCGCCGCACTGAAAGAGTTTTGCGAGATCATTGGAGCTGATCTCTCAAATGTCAGACCTTTGCAACTCCATCCAGGGCTCTATTGATACCCTCACTGTGTCTGTCTTATCTATGCCAGGCCTCAATCTCCTCAAAAAAGTCAATTAGGTTCTCAGAAATAAACTGGAATATAAAGAAAATTATAACAGACGAAATAACATCTGCTTGATTGGATTGAATGAAGGAGTTGAAGGTCGGGACACGGTCCATTTCTTTAAGACATGGCTGCCGAGCATTTTGGGAGAAGAGAACTTCGGCGCTCCACTTGTCATCGAGCGCACCCACTGCGTTCTGGCTACGTGAATCCCAGGAAGGCTCCACAGCCCATCCTAATTCGACTTCTGAGATTCCAGGACCGTGAAAGTATCCTACGTATCGCCCGAGATAAAGCTCCAATTTCCATTGATGGGAAGAGAGTCAGCATTTATCCAGATTTCTCATCGGATGTGATGAGCCGTAGAAGAGGAATGATTCCAGCGCTCAAGGCATTAAAGGCGAAGAATGTCAAATGTCATCTCGTATATCCCGCTCGTATTCAAATTCTTACAGAGGATGGTGGAACATGGTTCTGTCACATGCCGGACGAAGCATTCAGGTTCCTGTCAGAACATGACTAACAGTGGCTTTTGCTGACTGATTTCTCTGAGAACTTCACCTGATCATCCTTGGTCACCCGTGATTTCATTTGGATGGGTATTTTGGTTTATTTTCCCCACTTCCTTTGAGGAGTTGAGGTGGGTACCTGTATTTTTTTGCTTCAATTTTTTAGTGAGGGATTTTACCTGTTTATGGACTAAAGACAGGCATGGACAGTTTTTCTCTGACAGGCGGCTGCACTTGATTGGAGTTGGAATTGAATTCAATATGTTTGGAGCATTATTCTTTATAAAGGACTATTGCTTATATCAGTGTGTTTTATGTGTAAAGAGAGCCCGTGGTTAGACATTCATTCTTGTCTGAGAAAAGAAGTGCGAGCTAATCGTTTCTCAACAGAGTATTTTTTTCTCCTCTACTGCTGTATAGTTCTGGTTCAGCAGCTATGTTAGGATTTCTGTGTGTATATGTGTTTTCTTTTGTTTATTTGCTTTTCTGAGAGATACATGTTAACATTTCAAATCTGTGGTGATATTGGATCGATCTGGTTAGTGTTAATTCTTTATGAGGGCACTTTATATGGTGATTTGGATATCATAGATTATACATGATAAAGAAAAAGTGTCTATATGTACCTTAAGTTGGGGGCAGAAATAGTTTTCCTGCAGGAAAAGCATCTAACAGACTCTGAGCATAAAAAATTAAAAAGGGAGTGGGTGGGCCAAGTGTTTGCATCCTCGTTTAATTCTAAGTCAAGGGGAACCGCTACACTGATAAATAAAAATACCCCATTTACGGTTACAAAATCGGTACTCGACCCCTCAGGATGATATGTAATAATTCAAGGGCATATGTACTCTGAACAGTGGACGATGTTAAATATATATGCTCCAAATATTGATGATCACTTGTTTATACAAAATGTTTTCCTTCAAATTGCTCAATCATCAGGCTCACTCTTGGTAGGTGGAGACTTTAACTTTTGTCTAGACAATGTACTTGATAGATCTTCGATTAAACCATTGCCTCTTTCTAAAGCAACTAAATCTACCATGGCTTTTATGAAAGATTTAAATCTAACTGATGTTTGGAGGCAGGAACATCCACAAGATAGAGATTACTCTTTTTATTCACATCCTCATGATACACACACTTACATAGATTATTTTTTGTTATCCACCCAACTTTTATATTGTGTGCTGGATGTTGAATATTTCCCTTGTTTATTGAGTAACCATTCTCCCCTTGTAATGTCATTGTCCATCCCAGAGAAAGCAGGAGGGACTTACAGGTGGACACTAAATCCCATTCTTCTTAAACAATCTGAATTCCATAAATTTATAAGAGAACAAATTGATATTTTTACTTCTACGAATAAACCTTCTTGTTGGGACTGTGGGGTCAATTATGTAAAGATGTGGTCTCCTCAACCTTGAATTCTAGGTAGAGATTAATTCAGTTTAATTTTTTACACCAGCTTTACTACACTCCATCCAGATTACATAAATTTAACAACAGTATTTCACCCCTCTGCTTCAGATGTGGTACAGAAGAAGGAACATTTTTGCATTCTACCTGGTTGTGTCCTAGAGTGAAGGTGTTTTGGGTGCAAGTATGTGATAGTATATCACAGATTCATGGAATTGATTTTCCAATGGACCCAGAGGTGTGTTTATTAGGTAATTTTACCAACTCTAACCTCTGACATAGTCAAGCTATTTAGCTTACTGAAATGTTGTTGATAATAGCTAAAACATGTATTGCTTTGAAATGGAAAGCAGACACTGATGTGCCGATTAGATTGTGGTTGTCGGAGATTTGCAGCTGTGTACCTTTAGAGAAGATCACATATTCAATGAGGGGCAGGGGTGAATTATTTTATAAAATCTGGAAACCCTTTTTGAATTATATAAAAATAGTGCCACATGATTTGATTTGAAAGAGTTGATTTTCTAACTGTTTTATATTCTATCTCCCTTTTCCCTTTTTGTTTGGGTATGTGTGTTTTGTTTTTTTCCTTTGTGTTTTGTCTGATGTTCGTTGTTATTACTGTTACATTTGAAAAAAGCAAAATTAAATAAAAAAAATTAAAAATTAAAAACTGGTGGACCAGCACAACAACGCTGTACACCGGCAAAACTTGCCATGGTCAGCATGGTTTTTCTGGCGATGCTGGTGGAATAAGGAAGTCTTGCTGCTAAAGTTAGTCAAGCTGCCTTGTTAGGACACCAGCATGCAAAACACAACACACTGTATGCTGGTCTTTTCAGCAAGGAAAGCATTTCGCCATTAACTGCATTGAGTAAATATGACAAATACCAGTTGATTTATTAGTTGATGTTTTAGTGGTTGAGTACAGTCAGTTGGACACTCTGGAACAACGTTGTGCTTATTAAGGTGAAAGAGCAGGACTGAGACCTCTATAACCCATTAAACGCTTTGCATCACCACTCAGTAACCTTACAATCAAAGCTTTAACTTTCAATAGTGATCTACAGTAAAATGAAGAATTTGCCTCTGTCCTAGTTATTGATGAATAATGAATCATTTACCACAAAGAACCACAGCATCCATTCACCCATTTCATTGTGGATTATCACCAGCTTTTAGGAGCAGCTTTCTCTGCCAGTGTTCCTTCTCAAAGGATGGTGAACCTCATAATGTAATAATTTATTCACTTGTGTGAAGATTCACAGAAATCCTTCACCACATTATCATGCTCCAGTAATCATATCATTGATCTGCTCATTCGATCTGGTGCAGCTCTGTAGAGCACAGATTTCTCTGTGTTAGAAGTTGTGGTCTCATCCCTGATGATGTGTGTACTGTACCTTGTTGACAGTCTGTGTGAGAGGGATGTCATTCTGGTGTGGCCACTGGTATCTGAGCGGCTGCACCTGATCTCCATTTCGAGCATTTGTTAGCTCCATAGCAGGTGTCCTGTGGCAAGATTACAATGTAATCACAATATTAGAGTGCATTTTAATACATACCCAGATGCTATTTTTTTTTTTTTTTTTTCACTTAAAGGGATGGTTCACCCAAAAATGAAAATGCTGTCATTTTTTTATTGACCTCATGTCATTTCAAACCTGTATGACTTTCTTTCTTCCATTGAAAAAGAAGAAGAAAAAAAGATGTTAGGCATGATGTTCAAGCTGCTCTTTTCCATACAATGAACATGAATCTTGACCAGGGACAGAGCAGCTTGTACATTCAGCTAGATAACTCCTTCTGTGTTCCAAGAAAGAGACAAAGTCATACAGGTCTGAAACTACATGAGGGTGAGTAAATTAAGACAGAATTTTTCTTTTGGGTGAACAGTCCCTTTAAACATACAACACACAGTGAACATACATCATAGGAAGTGTAAATAATGTCTGAATACTGTCTGAGTTTAAGTCAAACATTACAGACCACACAGATGAACAAACAGATTTGTAATCTTGCTATCTAAATCTACTTTGTACAAAAACACCTCTTCTGAAATTTATACCTCAGTGCTGTTTGTAATAGGGAACCAGAGAACAGTGAGAGATAGTGCTAAGGGGAAGGCACTAAACATCCAAGACAAAGCAAACAATTCTTTCTCTTCAAGACAGACATGAAGTCTCTAAAGGTAGTTCTGTAAACACTTTAGAATAACTGAAATATATACTGGAAGTTCCAAGAAGCTTGTAAATGACAACCATGGTTTAGCCCATTTTACTTTAATTTTCAGTTTATTTTTTATGTCATTTAAAGCCCCTGCTGGGGAGATATTGAGTATTCCACTACACAAGTAAAGCTACTTTTACCATATGGCTTATTTTACACCACATACTGGAGCTTTACGTTCACAGTTACCTCCAGATGTCTTCCTCTTTCACACAGTATTCAATATAGGCCACAGAGACCCTGCTGCATCATGGGTAAAACACAGCAAAGCAATCATATTGGATAATCCACAGCAGTTTTTTTACCCAGTAGTATTGGCGTAGTAGATGCATCACATGTCCATGGACTTTTTTGTAATCAACATATAGATTTTAGGTTTCTATGAATGTATGAGGAAAAGCTATATTTTATTCAACTTTTTGCCTTGACTAGGTAATTTTTAAATGGTCATGTGGTGTAACAAACGAAACTTTAAAAGTACAAATATTCCATGTAATCTAAATTAATATGAGACCCCGTTTCCACCAGGTATTAAGATGCGTTTTTGGTGATCGGATCACAAGTGGTCAGTGCTAAATACAGGTCTAAACGGGGTCTAAAACATTTGTGATCAGATCACAAAAACCACATACGAATGTGGTAAAAAACGCATCTGAACGCATCACATGTGTAAATGCTAATCCGTCCTGTATGCATTCTGGCAGCAGCGAAGCACCATCCCTTGCCTGTCAATCAACCACTGCACAAAAACTGGAGTTTAAACTTTTCTGGTTACAAGCAATTTAAAAGGAAATAACAGTCCGATCTGAAAAATTAAAAAAGCGGATATATTCACAAGCATGAGAACTTCACAGATCTTCTTCATTGTGTCTGATATCAACATGCAGGGACACTCATGAGAAGCATGAACATCTGCAGCTCAGGTTAATTCAACTAATCCAGTAAAATAACGGACAATTCTACTTGAAATATTGCTTTTGTGCTTAGATTAAATTGTCTTTTCTGACTTTTTTGTGCTTTAAAGAGGCCCTATTATGCTTATGGGGATTTTACCTTTGTGCATGTAAAAGGTCTGCAAAGTTTCAAAGCACAAAGTCCACGCAGAAGGGAGTTATTCTCTCCCACACACAATACTGCTCAAGAACTAAAAGAAACAGCTGGATTGTAGTCCAGCCATTTCTTTCAGAAAGTATCTACGTCACTATGTAACACATTTGCATAATGCCCGCCTAAGGGCTACTTTGGCAACAAAGTATAAAGAGCGGGGAAAATTTTTTTACGGTATAAGAGAAATAATGTGGTTTTTTTTTTAACATTAAAGCATGTAAACCTATTCTAGTAGACCCCCAAAATAAAATCACGAACATGTAAATTAGCATTATATGAGCTCTTTAATGTCATACAGTAACACGCTGACATAGTGATTGATGTATGACGTCATGAAACAGAGTCCCTCCCCTCCAAATCCAATCACTAGTGGTCGCAGGAGATGCATTAAAGTGGCCAGGTGTAAACAGCAATGTGTCTCACCTGACCACATGTGAACAGATCACCCGAGACGCATCTTAATACCAGGTGGAAATGGGGTCTGAGACTGCATGCAATGTAATCGTAAAATATTAGCAAATGCTGTTTTAAAAAGTTTTTGATGGATTATAGTATGTAACACTGCAGGACATATTAACCTCACAAAAGCATTTAATGTCAACTATCTGTCTGTTAGATCTGAAGCCAGTGTTTACTTTTGTTCTCTACTGTGTGTATTGGATGGGTTTATCCAATTGTGATAATTCATTGTTATTCTTATTCAATGAGTCATTACCCAGGCAGCCTGTATGAGCAGCAAAGTGAGATCAATAATAATTGATTCAATTAGTCAACTATCTCTCTGTCCCTGTGTCATTCTGACTCTTTGTCTCACCGGCTCTGTCGAGTTTTGTTGAAGGGCGTGTGGCCGAGGTTCACAAGGCTTCGGCGACAGCGGGGGAACCGGAATGCAACAAACAGCAGCCCGACTGGCAACACAAACAGGAAGATCACCAGCAGAGCCATCTGTGCAGGATCAGAATCTGTACATATAGAAAGGAAGCAAGACATATGCAAAGCATTGCAAAGCCAAACAGAGTGTCATTGTACCTGTGTATAATGACAATAAAGATCATTCTGATTCTAATTCTGATTGTTATCAGTGTGGTGAGCAAACGTCTAATATTGTGTTAACTTTCAAAAATCCCTTCAGAAAACGAAGTATATCTAACCTGACTCATTATGAAAATCACTTTAAATATAAATTGTAACTTCTAACTTATACACACACACAAATTCAGTTGAAGTCAGATCTTTACTTACTCTTAAGTTGAAATCATTAAAACTTTTTTATTTTATTTTTTTTTTTACCACTCCACAGATTTAATATTAGCAAACTATAGTTTTGGCAAGTCGTTTAGGACATCTACTTTGTGCATGACATAAGTAATTTGTCTAGCAATTGTTTACAGACAGATTGTTTCACTTTTAATTGACTATATCACAATTCCAGTGGGTCAGATGTTTACATACACTAAGTTAACTGTGCCTTTAAGCAGCTTGGAAAATTCCAGAAAATGATGTCAAGCCTTTAGATAATTAGCCAATTAGCTTCTGATAGGAGGTGTACTGAATTGGAGGTGTACCTTCAAACTCAGTGCCTCTTTGCTTGACATCATGGGAAAATAAAAAAAAAAATCAACCAAGACCTCAGAAAAAAATTGTGGACCTCCACGTCTGGTTCATCCAAGGTACCACGTTCATCTATACAAACAATAGTACGCAAGAATAAACACCATGGGACCATGCAGCCATCATACCGTGCAGGAAGGAAACGCATTCTGTCTCCTAGAGAAAAATGTAGTTTGGTGCGAAAACTGCAAATCAATCCCAGAACAACAGCAAAGGACCTTGTGAAGATGCTGGAGGAAACAGGTAGACAAGTATCTATATCCACTGTAAAACAAGTCCGATACTGACATAACCTGAAAGGCTGCTCAGCAAGGAAGAAGCCACTGCTCCAAAACCACCATAAAAAAGCGAGACTACAGTTTGCAAGTGCACATGGGGACAAAGATCTTACTTTTTGGAGAAATGTCCTCTGGTCTAATGAAACAAAAATCAAACTGTTTGGCCATAATTACCATCGTTATGTATGGAGGAAAAAGGGTGAGGCTTGCAAGCCGAAGAACACCATCCCAACCATGAAGCATGGGGGTGGCAGCATCATGTTGGGGGGGAGGTTCTATGCTGCAGGAGGGACTAGTGCACTTCACAAATAAATGGTATCATTTAAAGATTTAAAGAAAAATGATGTGGCTGTATTGAAGCAACATCTCAAGACAGTCAGCCAGGAAGTTAAAGCTCATCGCAAATGGGTCTTCCAAATGAACAATGACCCCAAGCATACCTCCAAAGTTGTGGCAAAATGGCTTAAGGACAACAAAATCAAGGTACTGGAGTGGCCATCACAAAGCCCTGACCTCAATCCGATAGAAAATGTGTCTACTAACCTGACTCAATTACACCAGTTCTGTCTGGAGGAATGGGCCAAAATTCCAGCAACTTATTGTGAGAAGCTTGTGGAAGGCTGCCCAAAACATTTGACCCAAGTTAAACAATTTAAAGGCAATGCTACCAAATACTTACAAAGTATATGTAAACTTCTGACCCACTGGGAATAAATAATTCTCTCTACTATTATTCTGACATTTCGCATTCTTAAAATAAAGTAGTGATCCTAATTGACCTAAGACAGGGAATGTTTTCTATGATTAAATGTTGAATTGATTAGGGGGCCTGGGTAGCTCAGTGGTAAAATACATTGGCTACCACCTCTGCTAGTTCGCTAGCTCAAATCCCAGGGCATGCTGAGTGACTCCAGCCAGGTCTCCAAAGCGACCAAATTGGCCCAGTTGCTAGGGAGGGTAGAGTCACATGGGGTAACCTTCTTGTGGTCACTATAATGTGGTTCGTTCTCGGTGGGGCACATGTTGAGTTGAGCGTGGTTGCCGCAGTGGATGGCGTGAAGCCTCCACATGTGCTATGTCTCTGTGGCAACGCACTCAACAAGCCACGTGATAAGACGTGTGGGTTGATGGTCTCAGACGCGGAGGCAACTGGGATTTGTCCTCCGCCACCCGGACTGAGGTGAATCACTATGCGACCATGAGGACTTAAAGTGCATTGGGAATTGGGCATTCCAAATTGGGAGAAAAAGGGGAAAAATCCCCCAAAAAAATAATATATATTTTTTTTAATTGAATTGTGAAAAACTGAGTTTAAATGTATTTGGCTAAGGTGTATGTAAACTTCTGACTTCAGCTGTATACTGTATATATTCAAGATGTCATCAACAAGAGATTGTTGGAAGAACCGAATCAGGAAGATCTGGCCTTGGATGGGGGATGGCTCCCAAACTGTGGTCAGCAGCACAAGTTTTTCTAACAAGATCCAGCTATGACACTCTTCCAAGCCCTTGAAATTGTCTCTGTGTTATGGAAAAGGGGAGAGTTATCCACTCTGTGAGACCCCAAGAGCAAATCTTCAGCACATGTTGGCTGGGTACAGGACCGCCTTGGCACAAGGACGGTACAGGTGGTGGCATGATCAGGTTCTGCGAAAGCTGGCAGAGATCCTTGAGGTGTGTAGAATAAAGGCCAATAAAGGCCATCATGCTCCTCAGAAGAAGTAAATTGAGTTTGTTAAAAAGGGAGGTGCCACACAGGGCATGGCACGGAGGGAGGAAAGGTCAATCCTGGCACATGGAAGTGATTGATCGATGGTGGTCTACCTTGGCCAGCAGCTAAAATTTCTTTCTGAGATCACCATTACCTCCTTGAGTATGAAATATGTATGAAATGTCTTGCAAATAATCTCTGCGTTATTTGTTTAATTAGGAATAAGGTTTTCACCTTATTAATTAACAGAGAAACAGCAATTTCTCTTTCATAAGATAACAGTCATACTTTGCCAACCAATTCAACCAATTGCATATTTCCAACCAATTGCATATTTCCAACCTATGCACTTATTCATTTATATTATTCTTAAACATATTAGTACCATTTTGTAGTTTTGCTGAATCTCATGAATCCTTCAGATTAATCAGATAACCAGCTCCCTCCAATTTACATATTTCTAATTTATTGAATGGTCCATGTGGATAATTCTTTTACTGTTAAGGTGAAACTCCTTAGCTGGTGCTCCGAGGATGGAGGGAGGGGCCGTCTGATATTAATAATTACACACATATGCACCTTGAGTGAATGGTGATCAAAAATCACCACATACTTTGGTGTCTTGTGTGAGGCCCAGTTCATTTCAATTGGTGCCAGGGTGATTCTCACTACACAGGAGAGACAAGAAAGACCTCCATGTACTCTGGCTGGACCTGGCAAATGCCTATGGATCAGTTCCACACCAGCTCATCAGCTATGCACTGTGTATTTCCGTGTATTAAGAGCTTGGTAGATAGTTACTATGGGGACTTGAAAATATGTCATACAACACAGGAGTACATAACTGGATGGCAGCAACTGGAAAAATGGATTGCGATGGGATGTTCAATCCCTCCCATCCTGTTCACAGCTGCATTTGAGATCATCCTAATTGGTGCCAGACAGATGGCCCAAGGAATCCGTGCACAATCTGGGGTGAGATTGCCAGCACTGCACAACTATATGGATGATGTCACAAGTATTCTTCAGACTGCTGCATGTACAAACAGACTCTTAAAAAGGCTGGAAGAGCTTTTGACATGGGCCAGGATGAACATCAAACCAGCAAATTAATGTAGCTCTTCTATTCGTAAGGGGATTCAAGGCGACCAGGTATCGTTTAAGGTGGATGTTGAAAGAATTCCAGTGCTGGCAGAGCAGCCCATTCAAAGTTTAGGGAGAGAATACAGCAGATCTGTCAGATAAACACATAGCAAGGTTGGTTCTGAAGCAGCTGAAAGAGGGCTTGGATAAGATAGACAATTGTCATCTCCCTGGCAAATACAAGGTTTGGTGTTACCAATTTACATTGTATCATCACATGATGTGGCCATTAAAGATGTGTGAGATCACTGAAGCAGAAGTGGCAAGGATTGATACCAAGGCCAACAGTTACATCAGGAAGTGGCTTGGCTTGCCACATTGTCTTTCAGACATAGCATTGTTTGAAATAAATGCCTTACAGCTGCCATTAAAGTCCATCACACTGGGTTACAAGCAGGAGAAGGCCAGGCTGTTCTAAGAATGAAGAGAATCAGCAGACCAATCAGTGAGGGCTTGTCAAGCCCAGGTCCGAACAGGCAGCGGCTGGAAGGCAGAGGAGTTTGTAAACAGGGTGGTTTCAAGACTGAAGCAACAAGAGATTGTTGGAAGAACCCAATCAGGAAAAGCAGGCCTTGGATGGGGGATGGCTCCCAAACTGTGGTCAGCTGCCTCTAGAAAACAGAAGAAAACAATGGTAGTGACAGAAGTAACTAAGGTGTAAGAGGAAGGGTATATGATTCGAGCAGTCAGCCAGAAGCAGCAATGATGCTGGACAGTATGGGAAGGTGCATCTAATAGAGTTTTAGGATGGGCTGATCTGTGGAAGATACCCCAGGAAGATCCACCTATGACACTCTTCCAAGCTCTATTAGGTTCTGCAAGGAGAGTTGTCCACTCTGTGAGGTCCCAAGAGCAAATCTGCAGTACATGTTGGCTGGGCGCAAGACCGCCTTGGCACAAGGACAGTACAGGTGGCGGCATGATCAGGTTCTGCAAAAGCAGGCAGAGATCCTGGAGGTGGATAGAATAAAGGCCAACAAAAGTCATCTTGCTCCTCAGAGGAAGTACATTGAGTTTGTTAAAAAGGGAGATGCCACACAGGGCATGGCATGGAGGGAGGAAAGGTCAATCATGGCACATGGAAGTGATTGGTCAGTGGTGGTTGACCTTGGCCAGCAGCTAAAATTTCCTTCAGTGATTGTCATTACCTCCTTAAGGCCGGACATGGTGTTATGGTCAACATCAGCAAGGACAGTCAATATGATAGAACTTACTATCCCATCGGAAGAGGGACGTGAGGCAGCCTATGAGAGGGAGAAGCTAAAATATGCTGATCTGGCCGCTGAGTGCAGGGGAAATGGATGGAGGGCTGCCACTTACCCTGTGGAGGTCGGGTGTCGAGGGTTTATTAGAACATCAATGCAGCACCTGCTGAAAAACATTGATATCTTTGGATCAGCATTGAAGAAGTCTCTGAAGGAAATGGAAGAAGGAACAGAAAAAGGGAGCTTCTGGCTATGGTTAAGAAGGAAGGATGAAAAGTGGGGTGTGCAAAAGTGAGAAAGTGTAAATAGGGAACAATTGCGATATGTGGTGAGGTAGCATGTAGAAGAGGAAAGGGGTGAGGAGGAATATTTCCACTGACCTACTCAGTCCTTATCCAGGGGTTTCTGGAGAGGGATTGAGTGGGGAGCAAAACCAGGCCAAGCTAGGCATTGGAGGGGCAGCTAACGCAGTCTCACAGCTCGCCTCTCACGTCGCTCTCCTACTTAATCTGTTGGAGGATTGGTTTAAGGATAGGCACTGGACAGGTGGTAGGCAGAGATTGATAGCTTGTGTTTTTTTCTAACAGAGAAAAGGCCTTGGACATAGGGTAGGTCTGCTCATGGGGGGGGTGTATTGAACCCATGGTATGTCTCGACAAGAAAGGAGGAATGTCTTGTTGGGAAATCAAGGACGAAAGGCAATGGAAAAGATTTGGTGTCCAGCTGCGGGGGGTGGCAGGGAGATGTCCCTGACCGCTGCCCCACCACCATGAGATTTTCCAGGATTAATTGGACAAAACATCCGTGATAGGTGGCTGATGACCCCGTAGCTGGACAACTGAGGGCACCGGCGGAGGTGCGGCAGGCTGTAATGCCCAGCAGGTTTAGACATCTACCTGTGCATCTGAGTTTGAAAGAATTATTTATAAATGAAATATTGTGGGGAGCAACCAGGCCGCCATGCGAGGACTGGATGAGTAAACAACGAGCTCTGTGCACTTTGCTAGTTTTAACACTTTTAATGACATAAACCATGAGATTTGATACACTCTATTTCATAACAGTTCTAGGAGGACAATATGTCAAAGAATTCAAAATCCTCAGGCTCTGGAGACATTAAAAGTCACTTACGTGCTCAAAGTGACACCCCTGAGCAGGCCGTGAGCCAGCGAGTCAATTATTTTGGAGAGATGCAGGAAATGCTGATGTTGAAAATGTCAGCAATGCTGACGAAGGTCATTGCTGACTTGGAGGATCTTGCTGTGATACGTCGATTGATCACTGCCATAGAAGCAAAGTTCTCTGAGGTGGTTACAAGAGTGGGGGATGTCGAGAAACGGATCGATTATCTGAAGTCATCGGAGAGGGAATTATCTGCTAATCTGCTAGTGACCAAGGTGGATTTGGAGCATGTCTGGGAGAAGTTGGAGGACACGGAGAACCGTAGCCGGCAGAATAATGTCATTTTGTCTGAATTCCTAAGAGGACAAAGAAGGACAGGATATGGTGAAATTCCTAGATGGGCTCCTTCCGAATCTGCTCGACATAGCAGACCATAAGCTGGAAATCGAACGAGCTCACAGGGTTCCTGCTTGTCGATCCGCTGAGGGAGACAGGCCCCAATCAATTCTTGCCAAATTTCTGAGATCATCTGATAAAGATCTGGAGTGGTGGTGGCGTAGTGGGCTAAAGCAAATAACTGGTAATCCCCACAGCCATCACCATTGTGTGCTTGAGCAAGGCACTTAACTCCAGGTTGCTCCAGGGGGATTGTCCCTGTAATAAATGCACTGTAAGTCGCTTTGGATAAAAGCGTCTGCCAAATGCATAAATATAAATGTAAAGATCTTGTGTTTCATGAAGGGTGGAGTAAAGGAAGCCATTCTTGGAAAAACCACAGCATTTTCTTGTTCCCAGACTTTGCGAATTCGACAAGAGAGAAACGTGATCGATTTAAAGAATGCAAGAAATTTTTATATCAACAGAAGGTCCCTTTTGCACTGATATTCCCAGCCAAATTGAGAATAGATGCTAAGGAGGGCTGTAAAACATTCACATGCCCATAGCAAGCGATGTCCTTCATAAGGTCAATGGAGTGAGTAAGTTATCTTGTGGTACTCATGTTGCAGCTGAGTTGACCGGCTCACTGAGCATTCACTTGACTGTTTGAGGAAACTGAGCATTTTTTTGTGCTGGTTCTGCCTAGTAGCTGGAGCTTATTTTGTAGAGTGGCACGACTTCAGGACAGTTTTGTGGATGAATCTACATGCTCTTTGTGTTTGTTCCGCCTATTGGCTGGAGTTTGTTTTATAGATTATCTTTTCTGTATAATTGTCTCACAAAATTTGTATAGAAACACCAGACTTGAGCAATCCGACGGCAAAGTTTTCATGGGGGGCCTTTTAGGTGTACATGGACTGTTTGAGTTTGGAGGGATGGACGCCAGTTGCCGCTGTCGTAAGCGGGGTTAATGCGCACGTTTTTCTTTTTTCTGTTTGTTTGGTTCTGGGGGAAGTTTGGGTTTTAATGGTCGTACCAATGGTGGAATGTGGTATTTATAATCTTGTTTTTGACACACAATCTATTTTTTCTTATATGTCAAAATATCAAATGTTAATATGAGTGGATTGTCTCTCTCTCCACGTGGAATATGAATGGTAGGGGCACCCCATAAAAAGAAGGAAGGTTATTTCTCTTCTTAAGCATAAGAAATATGATATAGTGTTTCTTCAAGAATGTTTTTTATACTGCTGGCTTGAGTAAGAGCAGGGGAGTCATTACACGGATCAGTAAACATTTACAATTCAAATGTCTCAAACAGATTAAAGATAAATTAGGAAGAGTCATTATTGTTTTAGCTGAAATTCAGGGGCAATGTCTTATTTTGTCTAATATTTATGCACCGAACGTTAATGATCAGGGCTTTTTTATGGGATGTTGCAAGCCGCATTTTAGTCTTAGATCACACCCTGGTGTATTTAGAGGTGTTGCCACATACGGAGACAAATAAATCATATAGTTGGCATTTTAATGTATCCCTTTTGCAAAATCCTGAATTCCAACAAATGCTTAAGACTGAAATCAATGTCTATATGGAGACTAACTGGTCCTCAGTATCCTCTGTGGGCATGGCTTGGGAGGCACTTAAGGCAGTTCTTAGGGGTCAGATCATACACTATGCCTCATTCACCAAAAAATCCAAAGCACAAGAACTCATGGAATTGGAAGGGAATTGCCAAGTCAGAGCTGAAGCACTGAATGTTGTCTAATGGCCTCAGGGAATTGACCCGATTGAAATACAGATATAATTCTATTTTGTCGTGGAAGGTGGAGTTTTGGCTATTCAGGGCAAGACAGTCATACTTTGAGTTGGGAGACAAAGCGGGGAAGCTTCTGGCCAGATATATAAAACAGAGAGTCTTTTTCTACCATTCCCTCAGTGAAATCTGCTGGTGGTGAAATATTTATCTCAGCCATTGATATTAATAATGCTTTTAAAGAATTCTATCTTGATCTCTATAGTTCCACGTCTTCATCTACTGAAGAGGATTTTAGAAACTTTGTGGAACCATTAGAACTTCCTAAACTGACGACTGAGCAAAATAATTTTCTTGACTCTGAGATAACCTTGGAGGAGCTGGCGAGGTAATTAAGGCCTTGCTACAGGAGTTTTTAGATCTTATGCTACAGAACTGACTCCAATTTTGCTAGAAGTTTATATGGAATCATTAAAGAATAGAAAGCTTCAGCCAATTCTTAAAAAAGTCTGATTCTTAAAAAGGACAAAGATCCAAGCGAGTGTAAGTGTTATCGTCCAATTTCCCTGATCCAGCTAGACGTTAAAATATTGTCAAATATTCTGGCTAACCGATTAATAAAGTTATGACATCTCTTATACATATAGATATTCGGGCCGTAACTCTTCTGATAACATTAGAGGTTTCATTAATATCATGTGGTTAGTGGCAAATGATCAGACTCCGGTCGCTGCCATCTCACTTGACGCCGGAAAGGCATTTGATATGGTAGAATGGGATTATCTTTTTAAGATTTTGGAAATGTATGGGTTCAAGAATACTTTTATTGGGTGGATTAAGTTACTTTATAGACACCCGGTAGCGGCGGTTCAAACGAATGGATTAATTTCAGACTATTTTACTCTGGATAGGGGCACCCGGCAGGGTTGCCCTCTTTCCCACTTATTATTCTATCTTGCCCAGGAACCATTAGCAGCCGCGATAAGAAGGAAGGATGATTTTCCAGGGGTGGTGGCAGGTGGCATGGCGCATAAGCTTTTGCTTCACGCAGATGATATTTTATTATTTGTCTCCGACCCTACTAGATTTATGCCTTGTCTCCACAGAATTATTAATTCCTTTTCTAAGTTCTCAGGATACAGAGTGAGTCTAAATCAAAGCTTTGGCTCTGACAGCGTACTGCCCGGTAACAGCTTTTCAGCCGGGTACGCCTTCCAGTGGCCCAAACAGGGCATGAAGTATTTGGGTATTTTATTACCAGCAAATTTGTGTGATTTAGTTAGAGTTAATTTTGACCCTTTATTAAAAAGGTTTTTGAGCGATGTGGGTAGATGGGCTTCATTACATTTATCTATGACTGGGAAGGTTAATGTTATTAAAATGAATTGTATTCCAGAATTCAATTACCTGCTACAATCTCTCCCTATAGATGTCCCTCTCTCTTATTTCAAGCAATTTGATAGCATAGCAAAGTCCTTCATTTGGAATGGTAAATGTTCCAGATTACATTTCAGTAAATTGCATAAGCCGATTGACAAAGGTGGGCTAGGCCTACACAAGATTTTGTTTTATTATTATGCATTTTGTCTCAGACATTTGGCTCTTTGGTCGCTTCCACCTGAGAGGTTTCTTTCTATCAAACTAACCGGAGAAGTTAAGTTAAACTCCGTTATCTCACATTTGCACTCGGTATGGACAAAAGTGTCCAGAGTGTTTAATTCTTAATTCAGACATTTATTTAAATGTTGCCTCGAGCATATGGCTGAATCCAAAATGATGTATGAATAAGTCCCCTTTCTGCTGGTCAGAGTGGATTGTGAGGGAGGTTAATACGCTCGGTGACCTATATGAGAGTGGAGTGCTGAGATCCTTTGAAAATATGGTTCAACATTTTGGGAATCCCAGGTCTCAATTCTTTAGGTATTTACAGCTGCGCCACCTGAACTGTACTATTTTTGGGAGTAGTATACACCCCCCTAAAGCGGCAGATACTCTGGGAGTGGTGATTACTGCTTTTGGAAAAGGTCATGAGGCATCAGTGTATTACTCCATGTTAATTCAGAGTCTGGGGGACGAAGCTTCAACTTCTCTTAAGAGACTATGGGAGAAAGATTTAAACTTGGTACTGGAGGAGGGAGTGTGGGATAGGATTCTAAAAAACATCATGTCTACAGATGCAAGGGTGCACCTTATGCAGTTTAAGATTTTACATCGATTCTATTGGACCCCCTCTAGATTGTATAAGCTTGGTCTTAAAAACACACCCACCTGCTGGTATTAATTTATATAATGTGATTCCGTATTTTCTGTTATGTTTATTTACTTTGTGAATGGAATCAATACAATTTTTTAATAATAAATAAATAAATGAAATATTGTTTATTCAAATATAAATTACAAAAGGTTCTTATAGGGTTAGGGTGTGGTATTTTTAATTCGTCTATTGTATGTCCCCATGTAGATACAAGTAAACATGTGTGTGTGTTTTGTGTGTGAGTGTTACCTCTGGGTTCTCGTGTGGGGCCACTGTCCACACTGCCTCCAGTACCAGAGTATCTGCAATCAGGAGGAGCCCAGCCCTCATCACAGTGACAATTCTTGTTACTGTTACACACCTACATGCACAAAGAGAGATAAAGACAGAGTCAAGGGGTTAGCTTTAAACTTCTATCATTATGATAAACAGAAAAGTTCTCCAGATATGTAGTGTCCTCTCCTCCCATCCCCATCCTTACCCCATGGCCATTGCACTTCCTGCGGCATTCTTCTACACCAAACATGGAAACGTCCTGACAGCGTTGGTCCACACAAGCCTGAGAAATTGATACTGAGTTGTTACAGCAAAAAGATTGCAGATACATTATTTAATTTAAAGAAAGTTGGACATTTTGTGGGCACACACCTTGTTGGATCCACAAGCAGTCCCCTGGGCCACCATTGCTGGGTCAGAAACATCATCACCGAGATTAAAATAGGTCCCTCGACAGATAAAGTCACTCTGGTTCAATTTAACCTTTGTGGTCAGAATCTCAGCATTGGAGCCCAGCAGAGGACGGTCACTTCCACCCTGACACTGGACCCTCCCACAGTGCACATCCCTAAACATTAACAGGAGCATTCCAGAAGAGGTGCAACATTATTAAAACAATATAACGGCACAGTTTTGCACATTTTGTTCTAATTACCTATATAAAATATATGAAAAAGAATTTACAAAACATACAATTTGTGGGGGATTTCAGGAAAACAAATGTAATCATGTTGATATTTGAAAAAAATTGCATGTTAGAGTCAACATGTCCTCACCCTTTCAAGCAGGGGATGTAGGAACCATTGGGCATCTGGCCGCAGTTTCCATACTTATTGCCCTGTTTATTCACTGAAGAGAAGCAGATGGGTGGAGCATGGGTGGAGTCTAAGAGGGGTGGAGAGAAAGAGGAACAAACTAAAATAAATCTACTTCTGAAACTACAGGAAACCTCTATGGATTGTGAGTTGACAATATTCAATGAAGAAAGCTGCAAGTGCAAACATCTACATCTTAACAGCCTATTTTTGTGAAACTGCTTTATACATTTCATTCCATCCACAAAGAAGGTAATATGGAAATATTGTTTACTTCCATATTTCCTAGACCCTTCGGTCCAAACACAAAGCCAGTGATTGGCTCTAGGTGAGAATCGTCAGACACATGCTTGTGGAGTGTGTGACACTCACTTGGTCCCCAGAGCATTTGGCACTGCGCATCCAGACTGGCACACACACCGCTGTAGCAGAAAGATGCCCCACCCTTGCACAGCTCTCCATTCTGCAGGAACACATTGGGTGGGCAGTAGGGGGAGGTACCAGTGCAGTACTCCGGCAAATCACAATCTCCTATGGGCTCTCGACACACCCACCCAGCCACACGCAGCTACAGGGGAGAAGGGGATGCGGTGAGATTCATATAAGCAGCATATGTTTGAATGTGTGTGTATGCATGCCTGTTAATACGGACCCCTACACACCTTGCAGTTTTCACAGCAGATACCATCAGAAGAACACTGGGCACCTTGAACTAGTTTACATGTACTGGAATTGCAGCAAGGATCATTACATTCCTGAACACACACACACACAGGAAACAGATTTCACACTGAGGTGCAGGGCACATTAAAGAATTTATTTATTTTACATATAAAATTAGAGTCTGATATTTTCAGGTAGTTTGGCATTATGTTCTTGATGGAATAGTTCACCCAAAATATGAAAATTCTGTAATTTTTCACTAATCCTCATCTTGTTCCAAATCTGCATGCTGTTATTTAAATGTGAAACTTTACACAGTTTTGTTGCATACAATGACAGTTCATAGTGACCACAGGCTGTCCATCATAAACAAAAAAGCAATATGAAAGCACAAATAAAGTAGACCATACAACTCATGTGCCAGGGCCGTTTCTAGCTATAAGCGGTATAAGCAGTCGCTTAGGACCCCCGAGCCGCCAAGGGGCCCCGCAAAGCAATGTTGTTGTTTTTGTTTTATGTTGTTTTTTAAATAAAACCTGCGAGTAAGACTCAGACAGCTGTTTATGGCTCAATTAGACAGTTAAAAGGGGCCCCTTTGTGGCCCTAGAGGGAAGGGAGAATGTAACTGCAAGGAGAGAGTTGTAGCTAGATGTGGCAGGCATGGCCTCCAAGTAGGATTTGCTTAGGGCCCCCATATACTCAGAAACAGCCCTGTCATGTACTATATTACCTGTCTTCTGAAGCATATGATAGCTTTATATGATGAACAGACCGAAATGCAAGGCAGCATTTGCTCTTAAATTAAATAATTCATGCAAATCCTTATACATTCCTCAAATTAAATCAGTTATGCACATTATTATGCATCTCTCAAATCAAATATAGTGCCAACAACAACATTTGGTTATGAGCAGGCCCAGGAGGAATCTGCGTGCACAGAACTCCGCAGAAAACGTCACAGATTTCCGCAGAATTGCGACATCTGTCATTCATAAAAGTTCTATGCATTTCCCACCCCTTACTTATAACTGCATGATGCATTTAGATACCAAAAAGAGTGTAGTACTCTCAGATACATTTAAGACATTTTGCTCTGTTTAAATCCTTTCCGCAGAATGCTGCAGATTTTCCCCAAAAATCTGTGCAGAAAATGCAAAATTAAAAAAAAATAAATAAATAAAATAAAAGTCTCCTAACCCTAGCTTACAAAAATTAACCATGGTTTCATATCAGTAACCATAATATCACCATGGTATTTTTCTAGTAAAATCATAGTAACCACAAAATTAAACATGGTTACTATTAACTACTATTAACAACGTTACTGTAGTAACACCATGGTTAGTACATCAGACCTATATAGTTTCAACCAAAACACATGGTTACTACAATATCACTACAGTAAAACCATGGTTAATTTTATCCGGATCAAATCCTTCTCTAAACACTCAGACATTCACCGTGACCATATCACTGCAAAGAATCTCTTTTTTGTATTACTATAAGTAGTATTATAGGAAATATTATGAGTAGAGAAAAAGTATGTCATGGAGTGGGATTCAAACCTGGATCTCCAGTGTGACAACACATACACATACTGTCATTACACCCAAAGCTACTATACCATAGCTGCATATGGGGGTGCAGTTTGTTGTAAAATCCTGTGTTTCCACCAGACTATTGGAGCGCAAATAGTCACTTAGTTATCCAATCTCTTAATCCACTAAATGTCTAACCCGTACACCAGTTTTATGTCTCTGCCCCATCGCAAAAAATTCAAATATGCCTGCCTTAATTTGATCAGCAGTTGACCCCAAATAAATCTGTTGTGGCTGTCTTGAGTTTGATCTGAGCTGTGCTGGGCAGAGTTAGTGTAAAAAGCCTCTGCCAACAAGATGGGCTATTTGCACTTAGTGTAAATAGATGCTCCGAAATGTAAAACAAATCTGTGCACAGCCACATGAGGCACACTGACACAAATCAGCTGAGCTCAGGCTCGAACTAACCAGAACCAGGATCAGTCATATCTACAGTAGACAGGAAGTGGTTTCTTACATCCAGCAGGCCACAGTCACACTCTTCTCCTTTCTCCACATACAAGTTCCCGCAGCGCGGACCTCCCATAAGACTCTCCGGCTGAGGTACGTTAAACAGACACATCCCGCCACCATGCAGCAGACTGAGAGAGAGATCCCGCTCACTGCAACTGCTGAAGAGCTGACTTGGCATAAACCTGCACATGGGAGCATTTACTGTATACTGCATGATTTATCACCTGACAATCACACATACACTTGCAGTCATCACAGAACTCACCCAGTAGAGGGCTCCATGATGCAGCCTCCAAGGCGTGGCTCGTTCTGACACTGACAGCTTCGGTTGGCAGTATCGTGGCTCATTCCCAGGTTGTGACCTAGTTCATGTGCTACTGTGGAGGCCACACCCAACACACTTACCAGGTGATCCTATGACCCAACCAATAGGAAACATGCATGAATATTTAGATGTCTGCAATTGGAACACTGCACAGAGTCGTGCTGGCAACCAAGTGACATTGTACTGTTACTTTGAAATTTTGTTGAACGCTTGGTTTATTTGCTTGGTTTATTGTTTGCTGCACTACGCTGGATTGCTCCACCCCATGAGATCTCATTCGTTAATATCCCACTCCTCATATCTATATGTTAAACATCAATCTCTTCTGTTTGGCTGTGATGAGAAGGGTATAGCTGCAGGCATTGGTGTGGTGGTGGCATAGTGGACTAAAGCACTGGACTGGTTAGCAAAAGGTTGTTGGTTCAATTCCCAGAGCCACCACCATTGTGTCCTTGAGCAAGGAACTTAACTCCAGGTTGCTCCAGGCGGACTGTCCCTGTAATAAGGGCACTGTAAATTGCTATGGATAAAAGCGTCTGCCAAATGCATAAATGTAAATGCATCGCTCCAAAAAGGGGTAGTCACTCCAAATCACCACTGAAGAGATAGGGAGCCCCTTACCTAACCCTTTCCCTAAACTTAACCATGAGTGGAAGTGACAGCCCCTTTTGGAGTTGGTGCAAGCCCCTTTTGGAGTAACCATGCCACTTTTGGAGTGGCCCCGCCCTCTTTTGGAGATTCCACCCCCACTTGGAGGTCTCCAGCCTGCAGCTATACCTACTTGGCTGTGATTGCGCTGGGCTGCGCAGCAGTTTCGTGTTCAGTGTGTGCAATAAGGTGTAAAGGGCCATTCACACCAAACTTGTTTTCTGTCTGAGCTGTTTTTTTTTAACTGTTTGTCTATTTAAACATGCCATAGACAGACATCTTTGATCATTGTGCTACGTTTCAACATTTTTTCAGCGTCTTGTACATGGGTGCCACATTTATAAGATGCTTTGTCAATTTAAAAGAACATCAACTGTTATAAATATATCTCGAAACACCTGCATTCTGTTCCATTAGCTGTGTATAGTTTTTTGAATGCAAAAACGTATTTGGTCTGAACAGCCCCTAAGGTTGTAATATTGTAGCCTTTAATAAATGCACTAATATAAGATTTTTCTCACCACATTCACTCCTCCAGATCGATCCCTTGAGCACATGGAGGACTGAGATGCCATGCCAACCGTCGTCCCACCAAATGACTCACCCCTAACATAAACACATATATAGCAATTCTGAATTATTTCCCTAAACATAAAAACATCTTCAATGATCACACTGTTGCCACCTATCCCACAATGCGTGTGCACGTACATGATTAGCTGTGCATTGTCATGCCGTAGTCGTGGTAGCAGCTCCCTCGTCCTCCACTCCAGGAAGCGGTTTAGAGTTTCAGTGGGACTTTTATCCACCTGGATCTTATCCTGGTCATTCCAGATCTCCAAACCCAGCAGAGCCACACGCACATTTAGCGGCCGATAGAACTGAGACAGTTCCCAGACAGAGGAAGAGAGACAGACATTTAAACAGACACAAATTAATACTTTCAGTATATGTGAAAGTGCTTTCATAAAAGTGTGAAAAGAGTGACAAAATGTTTAATGATGGAGTTTACAATCACTGTAAATCACTGAATATGCATCACTCACAAAGGTTTTTGACATGTAGTTTGACACATCTGGATCTGACTGCATACAAAATATTAGGCTAGCTTGTCAAGCCTAGTTTTGGACTCTTGATGAATGACAATGGCTAGTTTCTATTCTACCTGCATTCACATTTAATTTGTACCTTGGCTCTACCAGATCTGAAACCAATGTTTACATACCCAATCCACTTGATTTGCCACATCCAGCATGCGGTAGATAATGGTTTTATTATTCTTCTGATAGTTCACATACTGTGAGAAAGACACACAAAGAGAAACTGAAAAATGGAAACTGATTTAAAATGGCAACAGTGCACATCTAGATATAAAAGGTTACATATGGTAGTTCAGAATAGTGGCAGAGTAGATGCACCAATAGAGGACATAACTGCCTCACAGGCATGTACTGTATATCTTGTCCTACCTCTTTATGATCTGCCACCAGCACAAGTTCAATATATTTGGTCTCTGAAAGAATGTCTCTCTTACTCTGTCACACAACAGCAAAGGAGAATCATGAGAACAAGTGCTGATACCCATCATCAATTCACACACACTCAAATTCATGGACACATACAGTACAGACACTTCCATACTCATGCATGCAGGGTTAACACCCACTGAATAAAATTGGCTTTGGTGAATAAATAAAACAGAGTTACTCACTAATGGCAATTCAAATCAAAGACTTTAAACTAAAAGTACTGTCTACTAAAGAAAACATCTGTATTCTAAAAAAAAAAAAACATCAAAATCTTATCTAGTACGCTTAAAGTTTTTTTTTATTTATTTTTTTTTTATGTATTGACATTAGGACATTAAATATATATTTTTTATAAAAATAAAGCATATTACACACACATACACACACACACACACACACACACACGGCATACTCACCCTGTGTGTTTGTGGAATGATCTGAATGGGAGGAATAAAAGTGTGAGATACTCCGCAGTCTCTAGATTCAGATGTTTGCTGGTGAGTAAGATAGATCACATGCATGAATCCATCTTCCATTTCTCCACTCCCCTCCTCATCTTTATTAACTTCTTCTTCATCAGGATGTAGCTCAAAGCTCAGTGTGGCGTTAATGACGATCACTCCCCTTTTGAGAAGAGCACAAAATGTTTTGTGCAGTTTAAACGTAAAGTACAATGCTTACTTACTGACAAAGACTGAACTACCATGTTCACACTCATACACACACACACACATCTGATATAAACACACATGATAATTGTTTTCAAATATATGTGTAAGCTCTTTTTTGCAGGTCAGTTTGTGCAATGAACTGACACCTATCTATCCCTCTTTCTCTCTATCTGTGTACAGGTGCATCTCAATAAATTAGAATGTCGTGGAAAAGTTCATTTATTTCAGTAATTCAACTCAAATTGTGAAACTCGTGTATTAAATAAATTCAGTGCACACAGACTGAAGTAGTTTAAGTCTTTGGTTCTTTTAATTGTGATGATTTTGGCTCACATTTAACAAAAACCCACCAATTCACTATCTCAAAAAATTAGAATACATCATAAGACCAATAAAAAAAACATTTTTAGTGAATTGTTGGCCTTCTGGAAAGTATGTTCATTTACTGTATATGTACTCAATACTTGGTAGGGGCTCCTTTTGCTTTAATTACTGCCTCAGTTCAGCGTGGCATGGAGGTGATCAGTTTGTGGCACTGCTGAGGTGGTATGGAAGCCCAGGTTTCTTTGACAGTGGCCTTCAGCTCATCTGCATTTTTTGGTCTCTTGTTTCTCATTTTCCTCTTGACAATACCCCATAGATTCTCTATGGGGTTCAGGTCTGGTGAGTTTGCTGGCCAGTCAAGCACACCAACACCATGGTCATTTAACCAACTTTTGGTGCTTTTGGCAGTGTGGGCAGGTGCCAAATCCTGCTGGAAAATGAAATCAGCATCTTTAAAAAGCTGGTCAGCAGAAGGAAGCATGAAGTGCTTCAAAATTTCTTGGTAAACGGGTGCAGTGACTTTGGTTTTCAAAAAACACAATGGACCAACACCAGCAGATGACATTGCACCCCAAATCATCACAGACTGTGGAAACTTAACACTGGACTTCAAGCAACTTGGGCTATGAGCTTCTCCACCCTTCCTCCAGACTCTAGGACCTTGGTTTCCAAATGAAATACAAAACTTGCTCTCATCTGAAAAGAGGACTTTGGACCACTGGGCAACAGTCCAGTTCTTCTTCTCCTTAGCCCAGGTAAGACACCTCTGACGTTGTCTGTGGTTCAGGAGTGGCTTAACAAGAGGAATACGACAACTGTAGCCAAATTCCTTGACACGTCTGTGTGTGGTGGCTCTTGATGCCTTGACCCCAGCCTCAGTCCATTCCTTGTGAAGTTCACCCAAATTCTTGAATCGATTTTGCTTGACAATCCTCATTAGGCTGCGGTTCTCTCGGTTGGTTGTGCATCTTTTTCTTCCACACTTTTTCCTTCCACTCAACTTTTTGTTAACATGCTTGGATACAGCACTCTGTGAACAGCCAGCTTCTTTGGCAATGAATGTTTGTGGCTTACCGTCCTTGTAAAGGGTATCAATGATTGTCTTCTGGACAACTGTCAGATCAGCAGTCTTCCCCATGATTGTGTAGCCTAGTGAACCAAACTGAGAGACCATTTTGAAGGCTCAGGAAACCTTTGCAGGTGTTTTGAGTTGATTAGCTGATTGGCATGTCACCATATTCTAATTTTTTGAGATAGTGAATTGGTGGGTTTTTGTTAAATGTGAGCCAAAATCATCACAATTAAAAGAACCAAAGACTTAAATTACTTCAGTCTGTGTGCACTGAATTTATTTAATACACGAGTTTCACAATTTGAGTTGAATTACTGAAATAAATGAACTTTTCCACGACATTCTAATTTATTGAGATGCACCTATATATATATATATACACACACACACACACACACACAGAGAGAGAGAGAGAGAGAGAGAGAGAGAGAGAATGCAAAGAGAGTACTGTGCAAAAGTTTTAGGCACTTGTGAAAAATTTTGCAGAGTGAGGAGTTTTTTAATTTATCAGTTAACGTCATACAAAGTCTAGTAAACATAAAAAAAAAAGCTAAATCAATATTTGTGGTGACAACCTTTGCCTCCAAAAGAGCAGCAATTCTCCTAGGTACACCTGGACACAGTTCATATATATACTGTATACATATGTGTGTGTGTGTGTGTGTGTGTGTGTGTGGATGGGTTTGGGTGGTTTATGAGGAAATCTTCTAATATTACAAACTGGTAATTACAAGGATATTATGCTATAAATGTGGTTTATGAGGACAGTTCTAGTGTCCCCATAATTAAAATCGCTTAAAAAAAAAAAAGATACTAAACGATTTGTTTTGAAAATATAAAATGCAGAAAGTTTTTTGTGAGGGTTAGGTTTAGGGGTAGGGTTATGGGATAGAATCTATAGTTCATTCAGTAGAAAAATCATTATGTCTGTGGAGAGTCCTCATAAGGATAGCCGCACCAACGTGTGTGTGTGTGTGTGTGTTTGTTATGTGACTGCCTCTGCTCTTATTCTGCACATTATGTGATGTGGTATGTGATGTCCCTGTTTTTATTAATAGGCAAAATACAGGGGAATAGGGTCAGAACATGACACAGGTCAGATTTGAACCTGTGTTTCCATGAGCTCCTGTGTTAAGAACACAGGCATACCTACTTTGCTGAAATGCCAGCATTATGCTTAACTCTTAGTATTTTTATAAGACCAAATAAATGTAAGTATCAACTTTTATTTGGTTTCTGTCTGTTTGTTTGCACTCAACAAGGACAATAAAATACATAAAACAAGGCATTTGGTGATCTGAGCACTTGTACTTGAGTATGAATTACAGCTCAGCACAGAAACATTCTCAAAGCACAACACTCCCAAGATCTAAAATCTAGGAACAGTTTATACTAGGAAAATGAAAGATTATGTGGGTGAAGGTCAACAGCCTTTGATAATCTGTCAGGAATTACAGAGAGAGGAAACAGCAGCTACAGGTCACACCCATCCTTTCTAATATTCCCTCCATCAATTTCACAGTCCTCTCTATCTACAAGTTTCTCCTGACAAGTTTTATATGTATATTACCATGATCTGTGAAACCTACTGTAAGATGGTCTTAAGCTGGTTTTATTGTTTACTGCACTGCAAGTAACCTGCAGCATTCTTAAAAGATTTTAGACAATGATTCATTTACATCCCTTACAGAAATTTCATCACAGAGGATCTGCATCTTTTGGAGTTTGAAAAAATTAAAACAAGCATATATTACCGTAACCCAGAGCAAGAGCTGAGAGCTACACGGGACTGAGGGAAACCTTGCACTGAGCCGTGATAGTAACAGTGGGTCTGAAATAGAGATGGAGAATGATGACAGAAAAAGAGTGAAAGAGATCCAGAAGAAAAGTTAGAGAGAAAAATACAGTACAAAACCACTGATCTCTGGATTTGACATTGATTAAACCATTATGAAATAAATATGCTCTAGCATATGTAGAGGGGTCCACTCACCACTGGATTCTGCTCCATGGATACCACGGTTCCATTTGGCAGGTAGTAGAACACGTGAGGTGGCTTTGGCAAAAGATCTCTGCAGGAAGTTACAGTGAAGGTGTGGCTCAGCCCAAACAGACAAATTTTCCTATATGATGATGACTTCTTCAATAGATGCAGAATACTGTAGATACACTTGACTTACTGGTTTTTCTCCAGGTCCAGGATGTACAAGCTGGTTCCCACATTTAAACCACACTGGAGTCTATCAGGGTGACCATTCTGGAGAGACAGAGACAAAGAGAGAGAAACAGGTGTAGTGGACTAAAGCACTGAACTAGTAAGCAGAAGGTTGTTGGTTCAATCCCCACAACCACCACCATTGTGTCCTTGAGCAAGGCACTTAACTCCAGGTTGCTCCAGGGGGATTGTCCCTGTAATCAGGGCACTGTAAGTCGCTTTGGATAAAAGCGTCTGCTAAATGTAAAATGTAAATTACTCTGATAAGTGACTATATTTGGTATGTAAATTCATCTCCATTTAATTTTTTTTAAAATCTGAAACATTTTTATTTATCCCCCATTATTTTATTTTCCCTGTATTTCCTATATTTCTTTAATTGCTACAGTTTATTTTATGTATTTTTTGCATTGTCTGTTTTGGTACTAATAGGTAGCGGGATCATGATTACTTGAGATTATCTTATAATGTTTTTGCTTACTAAAGATGTTGAGTTCTGCTTCTTAGTATTCTTATGATTAGTGGGTGACAGACAAAAACCCAGTAATCCCTCACCAGGTAACTTTTCATAGTAACTGATAACCACTTACCATCACACACAGAAACACCAGATTCCTTCTCATTAAACCACAGATTCCACACAAACAAACTACATAACCAAAGACAAATCAGCTTATTTACAAACCTGAGACCAGTGTACAGTATAAGCGGATTTAAAACTGGTTTTACTAAAGCCTAAGGGTTAAATATGTATGGTTGAGACATAAAGATTTAATCTTTCACACATTTCCATTTCAGTGACTTTGTTTATCTCAACTATTAATCAGCAAAAGAGCAGGGAAACAGTGGAAAAGAGGAGGCATTGAGAGAATAAAAAAGCTGCATTTTAGAGGAGAATTGGCTATAATCAGACTTCCCCTCTTTCCAACCCTTTCTATCCCTTCTCTCATCTCACTTCCTATTCTAAGCACTTTTTCCTGCCATTCTACCACATCCCTTGGCACACACATTTAGCAGCTTGATGAAAAAGTGAAACCCCACTCAGCTTCCTGTCATACTGGTGCTGCTTTTTCCTGCTTTTCTCCAACGTACTAATAGGAACAGCTCACATTATTGAGCCCTCTCTCTCCCAGCCAATGAAAGAGGGTCTAGCTGACCTCTCTCTGTAACAGCCATTCAGAATAGTCCTATCTGAGCTCTTTCCCTGCCAGTCAAAGTCTCACCTCTTTCTTTCTCTGGCAGTCAGAATGAGCTGGCCCGAACACTCTCTTTCTTTACCCATACAATGCTGAGGGGCTGTTCACATCAAACACGTTTTTGCTCCATTTGTGCTGGGTTTTTTTTTTTTTTATATATATTGTTTTTCTAAATAAACACACTATGTGGAAATTTTTTACAGTCTCGCTGTTTTGCTAGTGTCTCGTGCAGGTGCGCCACATTTGTATGACACCATGTAAAGTTAAAGGTGCACTCAGTAATTTTTTGAAGTACTGTATGTCAAAGTGGCTTTCATTAGCTTACAGTGACACCTTGTGGTCTGGAAGCTGCATCATTCAAACACAGTTGTTTTCAGTTTCTAATGCCATTGCAGAAATTCACTATGCACAGTAAACCAGGAATACTACAATCCATGAATAAAAGTGTCCAATGACAGGGCAGTTACTGAGATTAAGCAAGTAGTATTCAGCTGGTCATGTGATCCTAACATGGCTGCCCCCATGAGGGCACCCCTGCCCCATGTAGAATAAAATAACTTTTATATGGTTACTGATATGTCTGAACTCTTCATCTCACATGAGTGGTCATGATTTCATACATAGGTTTCAATATTACTATTCATTTCTTTAGAAGTAAAACCTTTTAAATGAGGGAAACAAATTATTGAGTGCACCTTTAAAAGAACTTAAACTTTTAAAAACAACATATTTACATACTAACAAACACAAAAGTACTTAATCTGATCAAATGATTGTGCTACTAATGCTACTAACTAATGATAGTTTTAAAGCAATAATGGCATTCTCAACCCATTTTACTTCCGTATTGCAACATACAGTTTTTCTGAGTAAAACAGTATATTCAATTTAAAAAAAAATTGTGAAGGACTTGATTTTATCCTTCTGTAAATGATTGGGTTGTGAAAAGATGGTGTTCCATGTCATAATGAAGCCAGACGTGAATGCAAGTTTGTAGTCGATGGAGGTCTACTCCCCTCTGGCACCAACTTTTGAGGCTTTTTAATCGGGATGGGGATGCTGAAGTACAAGTTAACCCTTGAGAGCATCTCAACTTATTTCAGTGGTACCAGTTTTCAAATGTATCATTACTTGCTGTTATTGCTGTAAATTAATGTTACGGACATTCATTTACAGTGTTAACTAGTGGCAAGAGGTTAGAAAGTCTACATTACCTAAAACAGTGTTCTAAAACAAAGCCTAAGAGGTATTTGGCTGCTGGTTAACATTAACAAATAGCCCATGTGCTTAGGTGATGTCTGCCAAAAAGGAAAGTAATTTCAGAGATGAAGCAGGTGAATACATTGCGATGAAACATAACAAAAACAAAAGTTTTTCCCCCTTTGGAATGACATGCACTAATGAATCATGCACAATAAGATCAGGTACATGAATTAGGAAAGTGAATAGGGACCATTTTTATTTTGTTTTGAGATGTAGGAGAGGGTTGTACTATGCCATAATTATACTGACAAAATGGATGTCTGAATGTCACAAATATTTTCATTTTCATCCTTAAAAACATACCAAACACTAATTCTTACATCTCTCTCTCTCTCTCTCTCTCTCTCTCTCTCTCTCTTATCTCATCTCATCTAGTCCCTGCAAGAGGTTTAAAGGACTTCAAAGACATTCTGGAGGTCCTGAAAATTTTCAATAAAGGGTCAAGAGACTAACATCATTGGAGCATGCTTTTCTAACTTGCATCTGCAGTCATTTAAGAATCTGCATAACACACACTCTTTCTCCCATGGTCAAACCTCTGGGTTTTTCACAAAAGCCCACGTCCAACCATCAGACAGTTTCTGCATTGCCCTTTCCTACAAAACCATAAATGTCTGTTTGTGGGCTTTAAGCTTATTGCTATCAGATGGTTCTGGTAAGTGCCTTTACTATGAACTCCTGGAAACAGAATGCAATTAAAACAACTGGGTGAATCACTTGCCTCTGAACAACCAGGGCCAAGTTAAACTGGTGACTCAGGCAAAGATGAAGAGGAGGGTTGGGTGAATATGCGCATGTGTGCTTACAAGATGTGAACAGAGTTGGTTAGAAAAGGGGGGAAGTATACAAATACAGAAGATCAGGGAGAAAAATAAACGGACATTTTTTTTTTTACTATTTGTTTTTTTTTTTTTTTCATTTATGGACTTTTTCCTTTTTATAGGTATGTAGAAAGACTGAAAAGTGGGGCCAGTTTAGGGGCCATTGAGACCGAGCGAGATGCAGCACAATTAGTAGAATTGAACAATGCTTTCTCGAGATGTGCTGAAAGAACAGAGAGATGTGGCGCAATGGTCAAAGACATCTGTCTGGCGCATGTTTACAAAGATATACAATTGAAAAGCAGTTTATATGGAAGCAAAAATGTGTTTGGTGTGAACAGCCCCTTACTTGCCAGAGTACATGCACTACCCATTGTGCTCTGTACCATGGCTCCAACTTTACTAGTCTCATACTACTGTTTGATGTATCTTTGACTTGAACAGTCTTATACTACTATAAAGCAATTGTGAGACAGAGAGAGAAAGAGACTCAGTAAAATGAGGAGTTTGTTGGTGGAGGCGGATTAGAGGTTGGTCTATATGCATCTGTAGGGTAAATCTGACTTAAACTCCAGACTTCTACAAACTCCATTCATTTGTGTCCCAGAGTCCACTCCTCCATACATACTCATTTCTTTCTCTCACCTCCCTGACCTTTACATGTTTCTCATTTTTTCTTTTAATTTGATCTTTCCTATTTTTTTGTAACACTGATCTGAATTTCTCTGACTCACTGAAAAAGAAATAAATGTAAAAAAATCCTAAATTAGTATTTTTTTGTCTTTTTTTCCTAGGAAGTATACAGTGTGTGTATCTAAACATCCTTAAAACATGACAGATTTAGGGGGATCTCAGAGCTTGAGCTCTTCTGCTTCTGACAGCGCTCCTATTATGTTTACCTTAATATGCTCCTAGACTATATGAACCAGCAAACTTGTAAATTATGTATACTGTAAACTGTACACAATGTATATTTTTCCACACAACTTTTTTTTTTTTTACTTGTTTTAATGTTTATCCTGTATATTTTTAATAGAAAACAAGATAAAAAGACTGATTAAGAAAATGTTTTTTTCCCCTTTTGGCAGTGCCTAACTTAACCAATCCCTGTCCCTGAATGCTTAACTTACCATCACTTCTCTTTTACAACCTCTTTTTTTTTTCTGTCTGCCTCTGTCCTGTTCTTGTACTTGGACCCACCCTTTCTCTTTTGCTCCCCTTTTTATAAGCCACTCTTTTTCCCTTTCTCTCTCTCTCTCTCTCTCTCTCTCTGAGGTAATGTCCCTGTGCACATGCCGTTCGCAGTGCAATGACTTCAGCAGCAGATGAATGCTGGGTGGGGTACATGTAATGAAGCTAGCTGTGGGTGAAGAAAAAAAAAGAGAGCGTAAGGGAAGGGGGAGGTTGGGGACTGTTCAAGAACTCAAGGTTTGCCTTTGCCTTAACTACTTGTGATGGCTATGGATTTGATTCATTTATTCATTTTTAATTTCTATTTTGTGCGTGCGTGCGTGCGTGTATGTTAGTGCATTACATTGAGTCTGTATGATGCCAACAATGAGGCTCAAGTTTCTACTGCTGAGTTCATAGACACAAACACTCATATTTTGTAGAGTTTTTAAACTTTGCTTGTTACTACATTTTCAATGAAAAGAACCTCAAATTTAGTCATTTAAGCTGAAATGTGTAATTTCTGCACAGCTAGCATCACCAAACAGAATTGCAAACAGATTTCTGAACACTCCCTGTGTCTGCCATTGGTCGAGGAAACAGATAGTCTTGCCCCAACTTCACACCATGTGAGCCAATATTGCTGTGTCTGTCTGGGCAGGATTCTCAAACAATAGTGACACTTTTTTGAGGAAATCAACCTACAAATGGCTTGCTTTTAGTTGTCTGCATATTAAGCTGGGACAGTACAAAGTATTTGAAAAAAAAAAAATTTCACACTTTAGACTCAAACATCGCAAATCAGAGCTTTAAACATAACAATTTTCTTCCAATGTGAGATGTAATCTGTTAATCTAATTACAGAAATGAACAATTTCTTACACACCCACATCTTCCTTGTACACAGACACACACACACACACACACACACACACACACACACCCACATCCACATCTTCCTCTTATACACACCCACAAATTCCTCTCTTTCATGGAAATGGGATAAGACACATTAACTTTCAATGTGGACAAGGTCCTAGACACACACATACACTCCAGCACATTTATCTCCATCATATTTGTCTGAAAAAATTATTATTAATAGTGAGTGCTGTATTAGTATAATTTGTGTTCCTCTGGGTGGTAGGAAGGTCTTTGTAGCTCAGCTTGAGGACAGTGATTGTAATGAACTGGCTGTATTCATGGAAAAATGTTTATGAGAGTCAGGAGAAAAGGCCAGTAAAGCACCCACACATGCATACAAACGCACACGCACCCAAACTATCACCCGCCTTTCCTCTCTCCATGGCAAAAAAGGCTAAAAACAGGCCATAAGCTGTATTGGTTTCTGTGTTTCACACAGCCAGATGCAGAGGGGCTGCTTTACTGAGTAATGCATGATCACAAAAATGAGTGAATCACCTAGCAACCCAGATCAGAATTCTGGACCAGACAGACCAGACTTGTTTCACATCTTTTATCAATACAATAGTGACTGAGGCCAACCTTCAGTCAAACATCTCCAATTGTAAATGACGGAATTTTTATTGTTGGGTAAACCATTCATCACATAGTTAACACATTGTAAAGTGTGTTAAATGGAGCTGAGAGTGCTCCATTCCTATTGGTAGCTAAACACATACTCAAATTAGCCAAAATATTTAATAAAAACATTCTCATGCAAGGGGTGCGGAATGTGTCAGACCTGATGGTTGTTCAAATTCTGTGAAAAACTGTGGAGTTTTCAGAAGAGTTCTGCAGGTGCAGACTCTGAATACACCTATGAATGAGTAATTGAAGATTAGGGGAGGGACGGTGGGTTTGGTGTCCGTATCTGTCCTGTCTTGGAGGGAGGATGTAGGTGCGCTGACATATTTGTCTGGAAGCTTCCTGACATAAAACATTATCTGAGAAGGAGAGGAACTGGAGGCAACATTAAGGGGACAGACACTTCCTCTGCAGCTGAGATCAACTCATGAAGTCATATCCTGCAGAATTCCCCCATTCATCGGTCCACAAACACACACCTATTATTCCTTCTTCCAGTAATGAAGAATGTTATTTTTTTTCTCTCACAAAGGCATGAATGCAGACTCATGTTGAAACTGCTTGTAAAGGACAAAACTCCATCATCAGCTGAAAGCAGCACTAGTGTAATTCATTGAATTTATATCCAGATTCGCTGTCATGACTCGAAACAAAAAAAATCTTGTGAGTTATGAGTTTTCATTTTGTGATAGCAAGAAAGCTGAAAGAATTATGCACAGATTTATTTACATTAATTTACTCTGATTGAGGGGTTACTACACTCGGTGACCTGCATGAGAGTGGAGTATTGAGATCGTTTGAAAATTTGGTTCAACATTTTGAGATTCCCAGATCTCAGTTCTTTAGGTATTTACAGCTGCGCCACCTGCTCTGTATTGTTTTTGCGAGTAGCACACACACCCCTAAAGTGGCAGATACTCTGGGAGTGGTGATTACTGCTTTTGGAAAAGGTCATGAGGCATCAGTGTATTACTCCCTGCTATTTCAGAGTCTGTGGGGCGGAGCTTCAACTTCTCTCAAGAGATTATTGGAGAATTATTTAAATTTGGTATTGGAGGACGGAGTGTGGGCTAGGATTCTATAAAATGTCAAGTCTGCATCTAGAGATGCAAGGTTTTGCCTTATGCAATTCAAGATTTTACATAGATTCTATTGGACCTCCTCTAGATTGTATAGGCTTGGTCTTAAAAACACACCCACCTGCTGACGATGCCAATCAGAAGATGGAGACACAACCCATGTCTTTTGGGGGTGTGTTAAGATCCAAGAATTTTGGTTGAAGGTTCAGAGTTGTATGTGTGACGTTTTGGGCACTCAAATTTTACTTTGCCCTAGACTCTGTATTCTGGGTGATGGGGCGGTCATAAATTTGGGGGATAAACATATAAAAAATTGGGTTCTGACCAGTATCATGACTGGCAGACAAATTATTTGAAGGGGTTGGAAGTCAGATAGAGCGCCATCATTTCCGGAGTGGTGTGCGGAAATGGGGAGGGTGGCAGCTTTCGAGGAGGTGGCAAGTAGAAGGCTGGGGTTTGGGGACTTGTTTGTTAGGAAATGGGGTAATTGTTTAGCATTTTAGGGGACTCTCGTGGAGGGGATGGGGAGAGAGAAGTTTATTATATTTTCTTTTTTTGTTTTCTTCTTTTTTGTGTGTGTATGTGTGTATTATTATATGTGACCACAGGGGTGTTCGTTGGGGGTCAGGGTGGGGTTGGTGATTGGGGAGGGATATTAGTGGGGGTTAAATGTTAATTCCATGTGTACGTGTTGTGTTTTTCTCTATTGTGTATTTTTGAATCAATAAAAAATGTTAATTGGAAAAAATTTACTCTGATTGAATGATATCTGTTTTTGCCGGCCCTTAATTCTGGACTGACCTGGACTGCGTATCCCAAAAGCATTGTAAGCATAAGTTGATCATAGAGACCATTGGCGCCAATGGCATCTACGATCTACTTAGGCTTACGATGCTTTCAGGAAATGCAGCCCTGAGCTATTATCTGTTCTAACCACTTCTGACTGTTCCTGTTTAACTGGTCACGTATGGGACTGGCAAAGCCAAAGTCAAGGGTTCGATTCCCCAGATATGCAAGTGTAAGCATTGTTTTAGCAGGAAGATCTAGGGATTTATTCATCAGGCATCACATCCAATCACAATACAGCCTCCTCTTTATAAGCCTGCCAGCTGCCTCTCATTGCTCGCATACTTCCGTGTCTTCACCCCCCATCTCACCCCATCTCCACCAGTTTAGGTCCCATCCTGGGTGGGGGTAAGCTCCACTCCCCTGCCGTCATTGCCTCCGGCAGGATCTGACGGTTCAAGCAGCATCAGAGCTCTGAACCATAGTGCGGGGCTTAAGCCAAATTACATAAGTATCTTTGAGAGTCCCCCAAAATGCTAAACAATTACCCCATTTCCTAACAAACAAGTCCCCAAACCCCAGCCTTCTACTTGCCACATCCTCGAAAGCTGCCACCCTCCCCATTTCCGCACACCACTCCGGAAATGATGGCACTCTATCTGACTTCCAACCCCTTCAAATAATTTGTCTGCCAATCATGATACTGGTCAGAACCCAATTTTTTATATGTTTATCCCCCAAATTTATGACCGCCCCATCACCCAGAATACAGAGTCTAGGGCAAAGTAAAATTTGAGTGCCCAAAACGTCACACATAAAATTCTGAACCTTCAACCAAAATTCTTGGATCTTAACACACCCCAAAAAGACATGGGTTGTGTCTCCATCTTCTGACTGGCATCGCCAGCAGGTGGGTGTGTTCATATTATTCCAATAATCTCTAGTCTTTCTGATAGATATACACATAAAATGTATACACTGAATGCACCATAAGTTGGATAAAAGTTTTGGATAAAAGCATCTGCCAATTGCATAAATGTATTGTAACTTCAAAACCATATTCTCGATCCCTGAGTTTACAATGTGGATGAGAGTCATGATATGTTTAGGATAAATATATATGAGTAATGTCCTGCTCTGTTATAAGACAGAGCACAAAAACTCACCTGTAAAACATCACTCAGTCTTCTCTTAACTCCATCCACTAAAGCAAACGGCATGGTCTTGACCAAAGTCTTCAACTCTCTACTATGACTTGAAACTGTTGAGAGAGAAAAAGAAAGTTTCATGTCTTAATTAAATGGAGAAAAAGCTGTGTTTTGTCATTGCAATCTAAACGGCAGATAATTGCTAGTTATTAGTTTGACTAATCGAGCCAAAACTCTCCCTGCAGAGAAAGTTCTTCTTCTTTTTTTAATATTCAGAACAGTAAGATACTCACACAAATTTCCATCTGTCTGTTACAGTGATATAACAATTCACTACTAATTGTGGGTTGTATTATAAATCTATAAATTATGAAGAAATAAAAAATAATAAAAAACTGTAAATGTCTCACAATGGAATTGTGCAGTCTTGTATGTTGATGTGATTTTTTTATTTTAGTTGTATACGCTCATCTCAGAGTAACTATAATCCTCAGATATAATCATTGATGGTTCATGCACATTTGTACACAGATTTCCTGACCACAGGCACAGTAACTGTAAGTAATAATCTCTAGTTAGGCTAGTTCTGTTGTGAAGGCAGCTGTTGTTTTGACAGTGTCTGATAGCTGTGCTAAAGCGCACTGGCCTGTGGGCCCCTAAACTGCAACAGAAGCACCAAACATTGACAATATTGATCAAAAATATCTAGACCTATCAAACACAAATGGCTTAACTCAAAGGGAGCCACACTACAGCTCTAGAGATCTAGGCAAGCCATTCAAAATTGCTTGGGAATTGGGATTGGAAACAATAAAGGGAATGAGCAAGTGTTTAGGAAATGAATTGGTTTCATAGATTCAGCAACTGTTAGCCACCCAGATCGCACAGTTTACAAATATCAAGCCTGAATAAGTGGCTTAAACTGTACAGTCTGCTAAGCAGACTCTTAATTTAGAGAGCCGGTAAAACTGTCTTATCAAGACTAACTAAAATCCATTAGCGGAGCACACTGCATGGTTTCTCTCTGTAAGCCAGCTGACTGTGAGGGTTCATAGCATTTCCTCCTTCATGTGATGATATCACAGTGTGGGGCCACAGATTTATGGATCCTGTGGACCATTAAACCATACTAAATATTTGAATATACTGGAAGAAGCTAGGAATTTAGGACATAGAAGTTAGGGAACCAAACAATACCAATGTGAGACGAGTGAGTTATCCGCGCATCCTCCTGCAGTGTGTAGCTGCTGTTATCTCTGGTCAGGGTGAGAGTGAGGGAACCCCTGAACATCACGAGCGGTGAGCCCTCAAACAGAAGAACATTGAGGAGGGTTCGCCAAAAACACCTGAACAGCTGATGGTGCGGCTTCATGGCCCAGTGACAGTTTTCTTTGATTTAAAGTGGAGTAGCTGATCAGTACACTTCTTAAGAACAGTGTAATAACGTTTGGACAGCTCCTGCGAGTCCGCGTTCAGAGGCGCTGATCCGTACCCGTCACGCGGACGTGTGCATGCGCACCCGGCTATTCACCTGCGGAACGCCGAACTGCGGTCCGTTCTGACAGCGAGCTCCCGGCCCAGTGTTGCTCTGTCAGGGGGAACCGACATCCTGCTGAAAACCTCACCTCTGTCCAAGAAATAATAATGGATTCCCTATTTCGCCCGTTTCGTTAGGAGATTTACAAAACCAAATTCGCGTGTAGTATTAACCTTGCAGAATAACCTTTCTTTATGACTCGCATCATAGAGTGCGCAATCCATCCGGTCGCTAGTGTTAAACTGAGGCAGTATAATCGTATTTTTTAGTGTGACCAACAAGATAGGATTTCCTCTTTCTCGTTAACTCTTTAGTGTCCGGTTTGGTTCACATCCTTACCTCTGTGATTATAGTACGCATAGATTCTTTAACAGCTAGCTGGTGAAAATAATTATTTTATACTATTTTATTATGTAAAAAATAAGCTGTTTGATTTCTGTTAAAGGCATAGTCCCCCCCCCCCCCAAAAAAAAATTAAAAACAAATTGTCTGTTCCATGCTGTTCCAAAACTGTGTGACAGGTTTTATATCAGGTGATTTTTGTTTCTCAGGTTATTTTACTCATGAATTCCTTCCAAATGAACCTAAGCACATTCTCAGACCTCAAGTTTGTTGTTTTATTTGTTTGCTCTAAGACTTTACTGAATGTATGACCTGTTCTGACTGCTGCATTGTGTTCAACAAGAGCACCATTTTTAACAATCCCAGATGAAATTCAGCCTGTGAAAATACTTTAAATTAGGGCTGTCAAATGATTTAAAAAAAAATCGAATTACTTGATGTGTACTTGAATTACATGATGTGCTGATTAATTAATCAAATTAATCACAATTAATCAAATATATCAGTATTTACTGGGAAAGGCCCAGATATTCTAGTCTATAATAATTATATAATTATTATATTTAAATCTTAGAATTCAGATAATTCCATATCATTGAACATACTGTAACCCTATTATTGGCCTACTTCCATCTGCACTATTTTTAATTGTTGGTCTATCTACTGTATGCACTTGTGCATCAGATGGGTGCTTTTGGAGCGTCTTCCTTTGGTTGCATCGTGTCTCACTAGTTTTCAGCATCTTCAGTCATAAATGATGAGTTCTTAGGCTGCTGTGTCAAGTTAAACGTAGTATGAAACTTGTTTGAAAGCGTCTTAGAACTCTGCATTCTGTTATGCTTTGCCCAGTTGTCTTTAAGCACAAGAGTGTGTCATCTGTGGAAGGCTGAGCTGCCTGGTCGTGTCTAGAAGGTAACCGTACGGCTGCCCAAAGTCTCACGAGAGTCGCATGCAACGTTCACACACTGTGTTTGTTTATTGAGTTTTTTTCAGAGTCCCACAAAAACCCTACACCAACCCCAACCCCTAAACCTAACCTTAAAATTTAACTATAACCTTAACATTAGTAACAGCAAATTGCAAGACTTTGGCAGCTGGATGGTTACCTTCTTGTCACAGTCAAGCTGCTTGCTCTCAATGGTTTGAAGAGGTGTGCTGCCTGTACAGCTAGAGTTGTGCTGACTGCCTCCTGCTGCCACAGAATCGCAAAAACATCAAGGTGGTGCATTCGTTATTACAGTACGGGTCAGTGCATGAGAGCGTAAATTTGTTTTACATTTATTTTTCATGTAATTAAATTTCAGGAATCTGCAAAAGTCATATTTTCTCAGGGTTTTTATGTACTGTATGTTACATACATTTTTAAATGTTTGTTTTTGATTCCTCAGCCGTTTGCGTTGTCTGTTGATAAAGGAGATTCGTTTCTGGATCTGCAGGTTGTACAGGAAGAGGATCCATCTTTTTTCTCTCATTAATCAGATGTGTCCATCCAGTATGAATTTCATGTTATTAGAGTAAATGCATGAACCACAGTGAGCCTTCATTAATTTATAAAAGCTAACTCCACCAATTATTTAATTAGTTAAAACTACTGAGTGAGGCTCCCTAAATCTTCCAAATGATTTATTTAAACTCACTGCAAGCAAAGCATTACAGAAAACATGATTCTTAAGTTTTATTCAGTTCAGCTTTGGAGCGAAGACTGAATGATGAGAAATAAATAGGATGTAGATGTATGTACTACTAACGGTTCACCTCTTCATGAATGAGGTAATGCTTGTGCACACAGTAGCTGAATCAGGCCTTACAGTGGGCCCGTAATCCTTCCCATGCCTGCACGGGCTGTAAATCTAATGCTATTACTGTGAAAACCTCTAATCTTATTTGTATTTTACCACACACACACTAGAGAACACATATTTCTCTCATTATGCATGAAAAGTATCCTTCCTTTACTGCACGCTGTCTTTCAGACCTTTTGAACTTGCTGAATCAGGGTATCAGTTACATTCGTGACCAAACCGATTAAATTGCATTCAATTTTACATTTCTCCGAGGAATAGCTGCACATGTTCTGAAAAAACATCACAACACTGTACAACTGAGCCAAAACCCCAATCCTGGATGCAGTGTTCATCTAAATCTATTTTTTAATTAGAAAAGAATGAATATTAACCACCAAAAATACGAGAATGCTCAGCCAACTGTCCTCAAAAACTGATAAAACGGCACTCATGTAAATAAGACTAATTGCTTTAAAACATCTGAGTGCAGATTTTTTTTTTCTTTATCTTACAAGCTGGACCATATCTGATTTAAAAAACACAATGAAAACACAAAGTTTATTTTAATTGTAGAGCTGGTGGTATACATAAACGATATCAGAGGAAGTAATTTTGCCTGTCATTGTGCTTTTTGTTTGTTTCGATTATGCTGGTTAGAAGCCTTTTCTCCAAGCATTTGTCCAAGCCTTCCTATGCCAAGAGCAAGGCCAAACAACAGCCTGCACAATAATAAATATTCTGTCTTTGTGAAATGCACTGACTATGACATGTGCCAATTTACTATTTAGCTTATCAGGACAATTTAGAAATAAAAATGGCACAGAGCTCTCATACCACAAATGATACATAGCATAATTATATTCTGGACAATCTGATGAACTGAAACTTATTACAACAATAAAAATGAAAACAAAATAAAAAAGTTTTAGTTAGTAAAAAATGACAAAAATATGGGAAAAAAGTTAAACATTGATCACAAACGTTTTCTGAAAGCCTTTGCACAAAATGAAGAGATTATTAACTGATTATTCAGAGCATGTGGTTGGGGCAAACAATCTAGACACACACAAACAAATGCACTCTAAACATTCAGCAACTACTAACAATGTACTTAAATGTATATGGTAATTGAATTGATTTTACAGGGGTAAATTAATTGATTTCTCCCTTGAGGTCCACACTGAAAGTTTTTGCACCAAAAACAAACCGTTATTTAGTTTTTCATGACCACTTTTGACCCTCTTTCTGATCGTTAGAATTAAATGGTCTGTCTTTTGCTCCTGTGCTTTAAGTCACAGGGGTTATCAAACTTTTTAATTCCAAGGACCCCCAAATACAATGATACCTTTGCAAGGGACCCCCTTAAGTATTCTATATTGTTACTGTATAACAATAAATAAAATGTCAAATAAATATTTGGAAAATATTTACTTTTTATTAAGCTGACCACATATCTTTTTTGTACCCACTATTAGAATAATGTTACTTGTAAAAACATCAAGAAAAACATTTTCAATTAAATTAAAATATATCTGTAGTACATAGAAATCAGAATGAAATAGTAATAATGTCCAGTTTGGTAAATGTTTTTTTTTTTTCTCTCTCTCTCTCTCTGAAGTTTTCAATGACCACCTAACCCGGACTTCAGTTTGAAAACCCCTGCTTTAAGAAACGCCCCCTTTGCTCATGCTCACACAAGGTCAGATAGCAGAAGTTCCAAACAAGTTGTTATTGCATTCATTGTTTGGTTTCAGTGTATGTTCCTTTTAGGTTCCTTGAGTTCTTAAAGTTACAGCATGTTTTCAAAATACACCAAGCTCTTTCATCTCAAATGATCAAGAAAAATGTTTGATTCCTCATGCTATGATAAGGTTGTAATGGTACTGTGCAGGTGATGTGCCTTCAACCACTCATTCACAAATACCATTATCTTTATATGACTGTATGTAGATTACTGAACACTCAGTATATTGTGGTAAATTCTGCAAAAGGCTGAGGAAAATATTCCACTTTTCAAAATATCACAAGAGTCTCAGATAATGTGTAACGAATAGACATGGATGACTACAGTGATTAAAGATAATGGTTAGAATTTGCTAATATCTGATCAGGTTACACAGCAAGATAATGGAGTGCAATGGCTGAAAGAGTGCCTGACTGATCTGGCATATGTCCCGTCATGCCAGTGTTATAAATAGTCCTCTCATTAGCCAGTCTGTGTGTGTACTCCCATGTGCCTATACGTCTAGATCAAACCTATTTGGTAGAGACACACAGAAACAACCAGAGCTTTGAGTTTAACTCTGATCAGATTAAACATGCAGCCCAAAGACGTCACTTGGTCTTAGAGGAGACTGACTGCATCACTGTGCCAACGGTCACCTGTAGAAGCCACACAAAGTACATTTATAAGCTCTTCAATAATAAAAACCAGTGTAACTCACTGTGCTGTTTGATTATGCTGACAAATTCTGTCATAATTTACTCACCCTTTGGTTGTTCCAAACCCATATTACTTTTTCAGGATAACATAAAAAGAGCTTTTAGGCAGAATGTTAGCCTCAATTACCATTCACTGTCATTGCATCTTTTTCCATACAATAAAAGTGAATGGTGACTGAGACTGAAAATTCTGCCAAGCATCTCTGGTGTTTTACGGGAAAAAGTCATATGGGTTTGGAATAAAATAAGGGTAAGTAAATGATGACAGAATTTTCTTTTTGGGGTGAACCATCTCTTTAAGAAACCACATTTTTTAGCAAGGATATGTTGAAGGAGAAGCCAAAAGATTTTGAATCCATCTGGCCTCTCGAGGAATAAGCAAACAACTTATTAATTTACACCTCTATTAACTGTGACCAATCTGAGAGTATTGTAGTACATGGGCAAGGGCTTCTACAACAAACATAGAGAGTGATTTTTAAGATACAAAGGCATTATCTCGGACTCAGAGAATGGCAGAAAACAAGCTACTGGATTGCACATCAAGATTGGAGGTGTTGAAGGCACTAATGGTTTTCTGCAGAAATCTGGCTAACATGTAATCTCCCCTGACTACAATGACTGCGTGACGAACACCTTCGGAAATAGAGGTAAAGAGAGAAACTAAATATATTATTTTACATCAATTAAAGCACAAGTAGTCTAGAGGCACATGACTAAAAATATTTACATCACCTTTGATGAAGGAAAACACTTTGTTTGTGCTTACTAGTAATGGAGTACATGGTGAAGGTGTCTTTGGATGAGGTCAAAGATGCTGTAAAGCAGGGGTCGGCAAACTTTTTGACATGCAGTGCTATTTTTTTATTTTCCTAGTCAATGTCTGTGCTAACCATGCAAATGTATTCGATTTTCCGAAGTATGAGTCCACTTGTGAAATTGTTTCTATTTTGCATTTTTCATTACAAATTAAATTATCAGCTTAACATTTTGAGTGAACATTTTGTGTAAAACCTGATGATTATTATATCAGGGGCGAGTTAACGAATTTTGAGGCCCCAAGCAACTGACCTGCCTGGGCCCCAATTTCTAAAATGTTTGCTTAAATTACATAAAATTGATCTTATCTTCCATTGTAGCCAAGTATATTCAAAATGTTTAATGTTTAATGTAAAAAAGGCTGTATTTTATGTAAGCATCGTAGGCAACATTCGTAACAGTACTGTAACAATAAACATATAAGGCACAGCGGCCACTCAGCACACTAGAGCAGAAGGGGGAAAACACTGCCGTTTATCAAGCGCTGAAATTTGCTTGGTGCAGAACAATCTGGAATAATGTTAAACATTGTAACAGTCACCTCTTTGCAGCCTGGACTTGCTCAGGATGTTAAATCTTTGTGACACCTGCACTAAAAACAATCAAGACACAGCGCAACGAATGAAACAGAACGCAGGTGTCTCAACATGCAGTGTCAAAAATGTGCCGGTGCTGCGTGAGACACTGAAGAAATAGCGAAATGTGGTGCAGCAGGTATGGACGTTCGTCCAGTGCGTGTTTACAAAGGAAAACAATGGAAAAACAGAGCAGACGCACACAAAAACACGTTTGGTTTGAACGGCCCCTAACACATCGCGCATATGTGAGTGAGAGCGCGTTGGTGAAACAAGTTCGGAAGGACTGTATATTTTTTCATAAATTACAAAACCCGAACACAAAATCCTACTTGAAAAACTGACTTAAAAATCCGGCGGACCTCTAACATGAACAGCTCTCTGAGCAGGGCCATAGCTAATGGGGTGAAAGGTGGTAACGATTTTAGGGGCCCAAAGGTCCAGGGGCCCCCACAACAAATACTAAACTGTATTTTTTAATAGGAAATGGGCCCAGAGCAAGATACTGCCAGGGGGCCCAGATTACCTTGCTACAGCCCTGTCTCTGAGAGCGTTGACAACAGCGTATTAACACATGTACAGTACACAGAACAACATGTCACCTCAAGTGGTTTTTGCTGAGCTTTCCTACAATTGTGTGGTTTGCGTGGTGTTTAAAACTGCTACTGTATGATATAATCATGATCCTGCATGTGAATTTTCACATGCAGAGCATCTTAAGTGCTTTAATGAAAGAAAACCTGTCCTTTTCTACAAAATGAGTTAGCACTGTTAATGTCACAAATTTGCAAATTTAATGATCACGAAATTGAATGTTAAATATTTCTTATATTATGTCACTGTAATCATGTAATCACTAGCACGCAAGCAGCAGTGAGAGGAGCAGGCTATTTTATTTATATGAAGTTTTTCGCACCTGCATTCCAGTCTACATCTTGATGTAATCCTTCCTCATAATCATGCAGCGAGTTTTCATCAGCTGAATGGGAGGATAAACACTTTTAAAGTGTGAGGAGACTCGCGCTGCGCGTGCAAGCCATTCGCGCATCACAAGCCGATCAACTAGGCTATTTAGACCTTTTCGGTGAATTGCACCTGCAAAATCCTAAAACTTTATTTCCAGGTTTAATTTATATTTTGAATAATTTATATTTTGCCAATCCTACGATGTGGGTTTATGTTTTCTCTTTTAATCATTTAATGTAATTTTGAGTGTGACTATGGTTTAAGGAGGGTATACCTGTATGATGGGTTGGAAATCTCAAGGATTAAATAGTGGTGTTTTACTTATTACATGACGTGTTGTTCTGAAAGCAAAAAGAAACAACTGAAACAAGGAATATAGGCCGTCATCAACACGGCCTGTCCAAAGCAAAGCGGGCACGTTTACTCGCGTGATTAACCGAATGTGAAGCACTGTCGGTTCGTGATGCGCGAATGGCTTGCACACACTGCACGTGTCTGTTGGGTATACTGCAGTCTCGTCACATTTTAACTTTTTTTTAGTCTCCCATTCAGTTCATAAAAACACGCTGCGTGATCATGAGGAGGGATTACATCAAGATGTAGATTGAAATGCAGGTGCGGGATTTATATAAATAAAATAGTCTACTCCTCTTTCGCTGTCACTGGCGTGCCAGTGATTACCCCTCTGCGTGCCAGTGCTGGCACGCATGCCATAGGTTGCCGACCCCTGCTGTAAAGGATACTATCAACGGCAAGCAGAAAACACACAAACAGAGCCAGAGACACAACCTGCAGATCGCTTACAATCTGCATGAGAGACACAGCCTTTCAAAACCAAAATCACCATCAATGTTTAAAGGTGATGTGTCTATCAAAACACAGCTTGTTTGTTTTTGTATCCCAACCAGCCCGACACAGCAACATTGGCTCAACCAGTTGCGTGAGTTTGGGGGTGGAACTATCTGTTTGTCCGAACTAATGTAAGACAAGGGGAGTGTTCAGGAGACCTGTTTAAAAACAACCCACATTTTTACAGTCCTGTTTGGTATGACTAGAGGGATAAAAATTACACACTTCACCCTTAAAGGCATGATAATTCAACCAGAAATGAAAATTCTGCCATATTTATCCACCTTCATTTGTTCCAAACCTGAATGGCTTTCTTTCTTCTATGGAACATAGGAGATGTCATGTGAAATGACAGTCGAAGTTACCGCTCAGTTTCACTGTATAAAAAAAAGATCTTAAATTCTCAAAAACGTTTTGCCAAGCTTACGTTTAAACGACATATTTCAAATCAGCAGTAAAATCAAACAACATTGGTATCATAAATTGTGCTTCTTTACCTCAGATTACACTGAAAAGTACAATTTTACCAGCTTATTTTGCTAATGTGAATGCACATTCTCGAGTTGTTTGACAGGCAATGTCTGTGTCTAAAAGCTGATTGGCTCTTTTACCTGTAAGGCAAGACTTCCTTTCTACACCCGTTGACCACTGGGCACGAGCTCCTTGGTTGGGCATTCCAATTTCTCCTACTCATTTTAAAGGGGTCATGAAATGCTAATTTTTTATATTTTCATACCTGAGGTCCACTGATAATGTCAGTGAAGTTTTTTTAGCACCAAAACTGTCATAGTTTAGTCATAAATGATCATTTTCCACCCTGTCTCTGGCCCTCTGTCTCAAACACTCGGTTTTGGCCTCAGCGTTTCCTTTAAACTTCAATGTAAATGCCCACTGTTCTGATTGGCTAACATTGTGCAGCCCCTCAAATACAGCCATATTTGAAACTCAGTCTGCAGAGAATGAAAAAGCTCCACGTTATAAAACTATATTTGAGGGTTTACACACAACGCACATCCAACCCATTGAATCTGAATGTACCAAAAGCCGCTTTTCCACCATCGGGCCGAACGGTTCTCGTCGCAAAATTGTACTGTTCCATGCCTATCCGGGGCAGCTGGCATGGTTACGCTTTCTTTTTCCACTGTGGTGCCGTGAAATCAGTAGAATGTACGTAACAGATCCTCATGAGAGGTAAATATTGGAGCCAGTGTTGTGCACTTTGGAGGATTATTGAATATTCCAGTGTTTAGGACTACATTTTCCCCTGGTTTTACTCTGCTAACAAATAGCAAAGACACGGACCATGTTGCAAAAAAGAAAAGTAAAGAGAAAAAGGCATGAGGTTTACCATCGTTTGCTAAGGGCTTGTGTTTACCACCGGACAGAAACATGCAGAAAGGTAAAAGTACCCAGACTATCTTAAAAGTATATTTATTGACAAAGTATTATATGAAAATAGTATATGAGAATATATTGATGAATTTTGAGTTTAAATGAGCTAGTAATCAAATTCCCTGACGAAAAAGGCATGTAGAAAAATAAAGTAGGCTACAATACTAGTTTAACCATAATAATAAACCATGAAGATACACAGGTATCTACTAGCATGGTTGAGCAAGTTTGAGTACAGTCAGCTAATCGTGCCAAGAATTCCGGGCCAAGAACGGTTTATGATGGTGTCGTGCCGAACCGTGCTCCAGTGGAAATGCTACTGTAACCGTACCATGCTCAGAACCGTTCGGCCCGATTGTGGAAATGTGGCTGAAGTACTCAAGCACATCAGCACCATAACTATCAAACAGCCATGACATTTATAATTCATAATAAATATTCATAAATGAAACTGTTAACTTACTGTTTTGCGGTCAAGTCCAAGTGTTTTTAACTTCCCCATTCTTCAATAACTGTTCCTATGTAAAGCTCAAATCATATTATGACTGGTTCACAAGCAGTCCACACTGATATCAGCCACACATACACAGTCCATAGCATGGTGAAACATGACAAACACATAGGTGCACTGAGGCACAGATCACTTTGACATCCAAATGTTCAAAGACATCCAGCTAGTGCTTGTTTACATACACCAACAATTAAACATAGTGCAAATGGGCACAAAGCGCAGAGCAGCTGAATGAAATTAAATGGCATCTCCTTTTATGTGTTGACAACGTGTCTTTTAAAAGCAGTGTGATAAACATGACAATGGTCAAAGACTTCTGTATAATGCATGTTATATGCAAAAAACAACAACTTCAAAATAGTCCAGATGGTTCCCCTTTGGTGTTCAGGAATAGTTGGTCACACTAGGCCTGTCTCACTCCCTCTCTGTTTACGAATGCCAGTGGACAACTGAGCAATGTCTCGAGATGTCACAAATATACAGGTTTCAAAACGAGACATTTCAGAAAGGTGGGAACTAGAAATGCTCTATTTAGACTGGGGAGGAAGTTTTGAGTTCTGAAATGTACAGTATGTTTTTATAGAACAGTTACTTCTTATATGTCTATATTTATCAAGGAAAATTTTATTTTCCATTTCATGACCCCTTAAATAAAAGTGGCCCATCCCTGCTAAATAGTCTCTGATGCTTCACAATTCAACATGCTGTATTTCAAACTCAGTGTCAGGACTCACCACTATCTCCTGTACTACTTGCACGAAAGGCTCTTTCACCATTCTCCACATCGCCTTTCTGTGTGCAAACTGCAGGTCAATGTTACAGCCCATGGAGAAGGCCACATCCTGCACATTATGCTGGATATTTGCAATGGGGCCTGATTGGCAGAGAGCAGGTGTAAGGTTGGATATAATGTAGGCTCTCATAGAAAATGACTTGTTCAAAATTAGATTCAGGATATAGTCCTAGTTTCTGTGCTTTGTATCGATAATGTCAGTATGAGTTCAATAGATAGTAGATAACAATACATAAGAGTCAACAGTTTAATCTTCATCAGACAGTTCTTCTTATGTTCCTGTACATGTTCCTGGGCTTTACCTTGGTAGAGTCCATGCAGGACAAAAATCCCTTTAAAATCATCAGCCTTTTGAGCCAAGTATGCTAGGAAACATCAAGAGGACTGAGCAGTGGAATAGTGAGAAAAACGTCCCACCAAGAATACATACACCTTCACACACCACAACATGTAATGCAAAGACTCTTGTAAGTTAAAATTTGCCACCTGAAGCGGAAAACACGTGATTCACTGTGATTTGCAACTTAAGCTAATGTAAGGCTGACAGATGTCTACTTACCCACAAACACATATCCAACAAATAGCTCGTTGTACTGTTTTCATGGGACTCTTGTGCATGAGTCCATAGAACAACCTTAAAAAACAAGTTACGGCAAGCTTATCTTCCCATATTACTTATATGCATGTAATAATTTATTTGTCTGTAATAATGATTTATAAAGCAGGTTTTGCAGCTTCACTTACCCACCCCACTCAGAGCTCCAAACGCAGCACCCATGAGACATCTCACCACAGAGAACTCTGACACTGGGCCAAACAGTACCTATGAACTTTGGGTGGCAGAATATGCTTACACACCCACTCCAGAGCTGCAAATCCACACACACACAAAAAACATCATATTCTACATTCAGGAAGAGCTAATCCTACTGTAAAAGACTGAAACTCACTTAAGCAGGGTATTTTACTTATACTGTTTTCCCTCAGGGACTCCGTTGTTGGTTCCTTCCTTCACTAAAGAGGTACGTTCCAGTAGAAATCAGTTTTGAAAGATGCAAAGACGGGTCAGTTAGAATGTGCTCTCATGCCATGGATTTGTTTTTAAAAAACAGCTTTTTACTGAATCATCCATCTTCATCACTCAACATTATCACTGGAAACTGGTCTAACACCACTCAATATCTGTCTACAAATGTAAAAGTGAAACTTTGATGCATAATTGACTGCATTTTGTTATTGAAGAGTAGATATTACCTCAGCAAGACCTCCTGTATGCAGGTAAGTCTAAGAAAATCACCCAAACAAGAGCAGTTTTGAACACTTTAAAGGGCCAATCACATCGCACCGTCATTGTGCTAACAACAACAACAAACAAACCTGGAAGCATCGTCAAATGATGAGAGAATCTTATTTTTGGGTGAACTATCACTTTAAATGAACATTCCAGGTTCAGTACAAGTTAAACACAATCGACAGCATTTGCGTCATATGTAGATTACCACAACAAACAAACAAAAAAATAATAATTTCGACACATCTCTCCTTTTCTTAAAAAATAAATAAATAAATAAATAAAAAATAAAAGAAAAGAAAAGAAAAGAAAAAAAAAGAAAAAATCAAGGTTCCAGTGAGGCACTTAAAATGTAAGTGAATGGGACTAATTTTTGCAGGAAATTTTAAATTTGAAGCACTTACATTTATTCTTCTGCTTGTGTAGTTTTGGAGCTGTGAAGTTGTATAACTCGTCGCTTACCAGAATTACAGGGTTAACGGCGTTACGTTGTCATGGTAATGAACTTGTGAAATTGGACAGCCTACAACTATAGGCTACACAGAAAAGGTTAGTAAGCGATTTTATCACACTAAAGTAATGATAACATGCACGTTGTTTATGTCTTGTGTATGGAAGGGAGATTCTGCCAATTTTAAATAAATTAATAAAAGGATAAAAATGAAAATGAAAACCCGATTAACCATTTCATTATTAAAAAGTGTCTGTAAAATATGTGCCGAAACTAAAAATAAAATAAAATGATTTGATTTTCATTTTAATTTTAATTTTCACTATCACAATGCATCATCCCTGTCAAATTAAAAAAAAAAAATCAAATAAAACTGATGATTTGACATTTCATTTTCACTACAATCTCGAGGCAAGAATGAAAAGGCATATGTGAATAAGAAATTGCAAATAGATTTTTTACAAAGCTTTTTCTTAATGCTCACGCAATAATAGTGACAGAATTTAAATTCAAATGCAAAGTTCAGTTTTAAATTTATTTTTAATTTTATCTTTTATTTTTAAATGTTAAATTTCAATTTCATTTTCACGTTTCAACATGTAAATTCTATGTTAATGAGTGGGTGGTGCTCAAAAGAGGATACTTTAATATAGTGATTCTCACACAGGGTGTGCAGAGAGGTTGCAAGGGAGATGTTCATTATATGTGTCACAAACAGTAAACTGAGAGAAAAGCCAAGAATCCAGGATACAACACTTTCAGGTCGCAAGAGTTGTGATATCAAGTTCATATTTAAAAATATCAAGCATTACAGAAAAATGCAGAACTGATTTTAATTTCGTCAGCCAGCTGAGTAAATGAACATAGCGTTGGAATAACACTTGTAAATATATGTACCATGCTTGGAGCAGGCTTTATTTTGCAGATGTTACAAGTAAAATAAATAAGTTAATTCAGTCTAATTGGATTGTTTCACACCACAGCATTATTTATTAATATTTTAAAATTGTATCTTTATTAAAAAATGTATTTGCAATTTCTTATTCACATTTGCCTTTTCATTTTAAAATTGGCAGACTTTCCTCAAGATTGTAGTGAAAATGAAATGCCAAACCATCAATTTTATTTGATTTTTTTATTTGACAGGGATGTTGCATTGTTATAGTGAAAATTAAAATCATTTCATTTTATTTTTAATTTTGGCACTTATTTTGCGGACACATTTTAATAATGAAATGGTTAATAGGGTTTTCATTTCCATCCTTTTATTATTATTATTATTATTATTATTATTTTAATTGGCAGAATCTCCCTTCCATAATTGTCCCCATTCACTTCCATTGTAAGTGCCTCACTGTAACCCAGACTTTTGCTTTAAAAAAAAAAAAAAAAGAAAAAGAAAAAGGGAGGGACAGGTCGAAATAAATTTTGTGGTATTCAGGATTATGATACAACTGCTGTCGATTGATCTTAACTTCTATTGAATACTCCTTTAAGAGTTTTCTCTTCTTTTCTAAAGGTCTTGTTTCTTTTTCATATTATAGTCTACTTGACACAGGATGACACCAAAGAAACCCTTTATAAAGACTCTTCGTAGGAAACTCAGGAACAGCTCCGCGATGCGTCAGGCGCAGCGCAGTCTTGGTGGATTTGTGCTTGGTTTGGTCCTCGCCTCCGTGTACGGCATGACAGCGCTGTACATCCAGAACCATGACCTCTGGTTCTGCGTCATCACCACCGGCGTCCTCGCCACGTTCGCCGGGTTCGGATCGGGCCTCTCCGACCGCGTGCGCACCAACGTCATGCTGATGCTTCCAATGCTGTGTTCGAGTAACTGAACACCTGTCAACCTGTTACACAAAGCTACCTAACATTCTAATATGTCCAAGTGAAAAATAACGTTTTAATGATTGCTATTGTGTTGTTCCAAATCAGTATTACTTTCTTCTCTGGAACTTAAAAAAGAGATGTTAAGCTGTCTCAGTCACCATTCACTTTCATTGTATCTTTTTGCATGCAATGAAAGTGAAAGTTATCTGAGGCTGTCATTCTGCATAACATTTCATTTTGTGTTCCATGGAAGAAATTAAGTCAGGTTTGATTTTGAAACAACATGAGGATGAATTTTCATATATATATATATACATATACACACACACACACACACACACACACACCGAGGAGCCAATTACATTATGACAACCCGCCAAATATGCTGTTGGTCCTCCATGTGTGCTGCCGAAAAAGCGCTGACCAGAGGCATGGACTCTACAAGACCCCTGAAGGTGGAGGTGGAGCTGCTGTGGATCAGATTTGTTGGTCCAGCACATTTCACAGATCCTCAATCAGATTGAGATCTGGGGAATTTGGAGGCCAGAGCAACACCTTGAACTCTTCATCATGTTCCTCAAACTATTCCCGAACAGTGTGTGTAGTGTGGCAGGGCACATTATCCTGCTGAAAGAGGCCACTGCCATCAGCGAATAGATTGCCATGAAGGGGTGTACCTGGTCTGCAACGATGTTTAGATAGGTGGCACATGTCTAATTAACATCCACATGAATGGCTGAACCCAGGGTTTCCCAGCAAAACATTCCCCAGGGCATCAAACTCCCTCCACCGGCTTGTCGTCTTTCCGCAGTGCATCCTGTTGCCATTACTTCCACAGGTAAACGGCGCACACGTAGAAGGCCGTCCACATGATGTAAAAGAAAACGGGACTCATCGGACCAGGCGACCTTCTTCCACTGCTCCAAGGTCAAGTTCCAACACTTGTGTGCCCATTGTAGGCACTTTCGACGGTGGATAGAGGTCATCATGGGCACTCTGACCGGTCTGCGGCTACGCAGCCCCATACGCACAGGGTGCGATGCACTGTGTGTTGTGACATATTCCTCCTGTAACCATCATTAAAGTTTTCTGTGACACAGTAGACCTCCTGTCGGTTCGGACCAGACAGTATAGCCTTCATTGCCCTCGTGCATCGATGAGCCTTGGGCGCCCAACACCCTGTCGCCGGTTTGTGGTTTGTCCTTCCTCGGACCACTGTCGGTAGGTACTCACCACTGCTGACCGGGAGCACCACACAAGCCTTGCCATTTCAGAGATGCTCTAACCAAGTTGTCTGGCCTTAACAATTTGGTCCTTGTCAAAGTCACTCAGGTCTTTACTCCTGCCCATTTCTTGTTGACTACGAGAACTGACTGTGTGCTTACCATCTAATCTACCCATACCTTGACATGTGGCCTTGTTAGGAGAAGATCAACCCTATTCGCTTCACCTGTGAGTGGTCATAATGTTTTGGCTCATCGGTGTGTATATATATATAAATATATATATCCTAGTTATCTTTAAGTTTTAACAACTGTTCAGTCATCTGTTGTGTATCACCAGTCAGTTTGCTCAACATAATGCTCTCTCTCTCTCTCTCTCTCTCTCTCTTCTTGTGTGAGTGTGTTTAAGTGAGGGGTAAAAATTTCATTCTCTTCCTCATTTGTACCTTGGTTATCCAAGGCCCAGTGAGCAACACAATGGAGAATGTTGAACTGGCAGCAGACAGTGTGGTCTGTGGTGCAGAACTGCTTATGAATCAGACGCAACAACTCCTGGAGCGTACCGCAAACCCTCTGCAGCGTGAGTCCATCTGTCTGTCTGCAGGAACATCTGATCATTGGTCTCAAAAATCCACCTCACACATAAGTTAATTTTGTTAAATTTTCCAAGTCAATTTTGCTCTTGGACATCTATCTTCTTGCACAGTTTAGTTCCTGCTCTTATTAAACACACTGAACCATCTCATCAAGGTCTTCTGGCTTACTAGAACATTACAGGCAGGTGTGTTAGAGATTTGAACTACAGGTGCATCTCAATAAATTAGAATGTCGTGGAAAAGTTCATTTATTTCAGTAATTCAACTCAAATTGTGAAACTCGTGTATTAAATAAATTCAGTGCACACAGACTGAAGTAGTTTAAGTCTTTGGTTCTTTTAATTGTGATGATTTTGGCTCACATTTAACAAAAACCCACCAATTCACTATCTCAAAAAATTAGAATATGGTGACATGCCAATCAGCTAATCAACTCAAAACACCTGCAAAGGTTTCCTGAGCCTTCAAAATGGTCTCTCAGTTTGGTTCACTAGGCTACACAATAATGGGGAAGACTGCTGATCTGACAGTTGTCCAGAAGACAATCATTGACACCCTTCACAAGGAGGGTAAGCCACAAACATTCATTGCCAAAGAAGCTGGCTGTTCACAGAGTGCTGTATCCAAGCATGTTAACAGAAAGTTGAGTGGAAGGAAAAAGTGTGGAAGAAAAAGATGCACAACCAACCAAGAGAACCGCAGCCTTATGATTGTCAAGCAAAATCGATTCAAGAATTTGGGTGAACTTCACAAGGAATGGACTGAGGCTGGGGTCAAGGCATCAAGAGCCACCACACACAGATATGTCAAGGAATTTGGCTACAGTTGTCGTATTGCTCTTGTTAAGCCACTCCTGAACCACAGACAACGTCAGAGGCGTCTTACCTGGGCTAAGGAGAAGAAGAACTGGACTGTTGCCCAGTGTTCCAAAGTCCTCTTTTCAGATGAGAGCAAGTTTCGTATTTCATTTGGAAACCAAGGTCCTAGAGTCTGGAGGAAGGGTGGAGAAGCTCATAGCCCAAGTTGCTTGAAGTCCAGTGTTAAGTTTCCACAGTCTGTGATGATTTGTGGTGCAATGTCATCTGCTGGTGTTGGTCCATTGTGTTTTTTGAAAACCAAAGTCACTGCACCCGTTTACCAAGAAATTTTGGAGCACTTCATGCTTCCTTCTGCTGACCAGCTTTTTAAAGATGCTGATTTCATTTTCCAGCAGGATTTGGCACCTGCCCACACTGCCAAAAGCACCAAAAGTTGGTTAAATGACCATGGTGTTGGTGTGCTTGACTGGCCAGCAAACTCACCAGACCTGAACCCCATAGAGAATCTATGGGGTATTGTCAAGAGGAAAATGAGAAACAAGAGACCAAAAAATGCAGATGAGCTGAAGGCCACTGTCAAAGAAACCTGGGCTTCCATACCACCTCAGCAGTGCCACAAACTGATCACCTTCATGCCACGCCGAATTGAGGCAGTAATTAAAGCAAAAGGAGCCCCTACCAAGTATTGAGTACATATACAGTAAATGAACATACTTTCCAGAAGGCCAACAATTCACTAAAAATGTTTTTTTTATTGGTCTTATGATGTATTCTAATTTTTTGAGATAGTGAATTGGTGGGTTTTTGTTAAATGTGAGCCAAAATCATCACAATTAAAAGAACCAAAGACTTAAACTACTTCAGTCTGTGTGCATTGAATTTATTTAATACATGAATTTCACAATTTGAGTTGAATTACTGAAATAAATGAACTTTTCCACGACATTCTAATTTATTGAGATGCACCTGTAAACTCTGGAAGGGGCCATGTGACATAAACTATGCTATCTGAACTATTAACTCATCCCATTTTTTTTCCAGTTAAGTGAAGAGATGTATTTTACTCTTTGGATAGTGCAATGAAACAAACAACATGTCTTTTAGTGAAAGTGTGAGCTTTAGTCTTGGTCACAATTTGTAACTGGTGGGAAACTACAGAGTGAAATTTTGCTCAGTTATTTTTAATATGGCCCAATAGGAAATTGCAAACAATACATAAACATAATTTAATATTTTTTACTTACTAACATGCGATTGTGGGGGGAAAGAAAATGATAAACAATGAATAATTGCATATTTAATTTAAATTTTACTTTGTTTCATTTATTGCAATACTTTGATATCTGCAATTTTATAATGGGACTCAATTAGTTACCTATTCATAAATGAGGCTCTGTGTTTTCCTACTGGTTACAGTTGTGACCACTTACATGTTTACTTGTCCTGTGAGCATGTTTATATGATCTAGAGCAATCTTATTAATAAATCAGTAGACACTTTCAACATTATATGTTTCAAATGTGGTAGTTGTATTTGTCTTATAACTTGTGTTATGTATTATGGTTTTATTATGGTTTTACTTTGCTTGATTTTTCTTGTTAAACCCATCAAATTTCAAACAAAATTTTGGTGACAAATGTAACAAGTGACATTAAGGTTCTATTTTTGTGGCCACGCTAAGCACATCACTATGTGCAACGACTGGGTTACGTGCAACGACCATGCGCTGTCTTATCTAATTTTCCTGAGAATGCTAATTCTGAGCACAATTTCGTGCCAGTGCAAAGCGCAAGTGGGCATGGGTGGGAGTGCTTTCGCTATCTGTGGGTGTATGCATGCAAACTGTGGATATATTGTATGTAAATTAAGTGGCACAAAGCACAATTTGCTATTTCTGGAGAAATAGGTCATTGCGCTAAGACATTTGAGAAGCACGTCTAATCTCAGCGCAAAGTCTAAAATCAGTTCTTGCATTTGAAGTTTGGAGATTCCACCAGCAGGTGGTTATAAAGTGTATGTCTAAGCTCTGAAAATATAGTGGAACATCAAATAACGTCCCTGACAATCACTGTTGTAGACTTTTTATGAAGAAAAAAAATTATGAGATTTGTGTACAAGTTTCTAGAGGTCATGGTTTATTTAAGTTATTATTATTATTATGTTCAGGCTATATTTACAATTAAATTTATGATCTAATTTATATGGGTATTTTACCACCTGTAGTCTTAGAGTGAGTCATTGCAAAAGGGGCCAGTGGAAGAATTATTTTTTTGACCTCTTCCTTATTTTGATTATATATTTGAATTTAGAAATATTTTTGGCTTAATTTTTTCAAAATCAAAATCCACCGGTAGAAGTGAAGTGCATGCAAATATCCACAGCCTAACCTGGAAGGCCGATACAATTACTCTTAATACTAGCCATGATCTGTGTGTCAGTAGATGAAAATTATTAATAATAAATACATTCTCTATAATCTAACAAAGCCTACATCTAAATCCTGATGAGAACCACATTACCATGCGTATAAAAGAAGCATGTCACTGTCATAGAAATAGGCCTATGCATGATATATAACAAGGACGCAGTTAATGGACAAAAGAAAGTACGTCTATATTTCTATTTTTCTAATTCATTGCATACAGCACATTTACACTATCAACTTGTAATGAATGTGCTGTCTTTTTTTCATCACTGGTGCTGGACATGCAATGGACTACTGTATATATAATAGGATGCAGAAGGTGCAATAACTGGAGAAGAACCTCAGAATTAAATTGCACTTGACAGAGCCCATTAGAGCTTTGCACAAATTTCACCAAACCTACTTGTGCCTAGACTTAAAGCATGCTTGCACGAAAATACCAAAATTTCATGGCCATGCCCATTGACTTTGTGCATACGATTTAGTGCTAGCGCTCTTAAAAGAGGGCCCTAAATGGTTTAAGATCTAGAAAAGTACAAGTTGATCTTAACTGAAATTGCCATGGCTACTTAACAGATAATGTAGGATTTCTAGACTTACAGTATAACATGTTGCATACATTTCTGTTCTAATGATTTGAAAACTGAAAACGTTTTATGTTTAGCTGCCCTGAAAAAGATTAAAGAGATGGCGAGGAATGCTTACTCAATGGCAGGCCGAGCACAGAACTTCATCACAGCTCTGACAGAACCTGTACGGCATGTTGGTGAGTTAGCCGGTCAGTCAAGTATTCGGCAATGACGTCACACCAGGCAAACCACCCTGTGGTCTTTCATTTATGTACTGATTTGAGGTTTGAGGTTTAGGCATTTTTGGAGTCTTGAACTAAACCATTTCTATGTCTACTTTTCAGCTCATACTCTGAGAAATGTACTGCACTTCTTGGTGAATATTGGTGATGTATGTAATGACAAGCTGGGCATGCCACATCAGAAATGCACCGGGTTGTTTGATGAGGCCAGCGAAGACTGCATGGAGCTGCTCTCTGTCTTCTCTTTCCTCTGCCACCTCCTGGAAGGATTCAGGCCTCTTTGTGGGCTTGCACATGGTTAGTTTCTCTGGCAGATGATCAGTCCCTTGAGAGCCTTGTTATTACACTCCTTACAGGAAGTCTCATGTATCTGATCCTCATTCAAATAAATGGCTGTGTTATAGCTGCCACTGACATGCCTTCAAATCCAAACATGTCCTCAGGCTATATAATCAGCATCAATCTGTGTACAGCCCTCTAGAGCATAGTTCTGCAGTTTAGTGCAATGTACCTCTAAATAATGAAATTATGAAGCTGCTTATCCTATTTTAAAGTGATGTTGCAACATTGATAAAAAAATATTTTACAGTGTATCAAATGTACAGATGTTTTTTCAATTAATTACTTTTTTTATGAACTGATCCAACAGTGGGACAGCTGTTCTGCATCCTACCATCATATATTGCTGACCACATGAAGACTGCTTTGGCTTTTCGTAAGTACAACTGTTCTGAGCTTGGTAGTATTCTACACAGTACTGAGTGCTGTACTAACATGGAGTGTCTCATGCATCTCCAACACACTATTTAAGATATATAGTAGTTCACCTCAAAATGAAAAATCTCACCCTCATGTCATTCCAAAGCTGTGTGACTTTCTCTCTTCCTTGGAACACAAAGGGAGTTATCTATAGCAGAATCTGATACATTGTTGATGTTACTAACTGTTTTTGTACCTTTTGTTACCCCTAGCAACTATTGCAGCATTCGATCGAATTAAGAAAGAGTTTGAATTCAACATTTCCACCTCCTCCCACTTTGACCTGCAGCTGAACAACAGTCAGTCCATGCAGGATGCCGCTCAGAATATCATGGAAGAGGTATCCGAGGAGCTGGGCCTCCTGTGGGAGCTCAAGGTCCTATTGGCATACATGGGTTTCTTTCTTCTTCTCTTCATGTATCTTCAGTATGTACCTATAAACTCCACATGAACAACCTGCCATACTAAAGACACAAATGTAGGCATATTCATATATATACAGTACACGTATATACAGGGTTGTGGAGTAACGGAATACATGTAACGGGATTACGTATTTAAAATACAAAATATAAGTAACTGTATTCCACTACAGTTACAATTTAAATCATTGGTAATTAGAATAAAGATACATTCAAAAAGTATTTTGATTACTGAAGAGATTACTTTGCATTTTATTGTCATTTGTTTCATTTAATATTTAGTCCTTTCAGATGGAAAACATTTATACATATAAATGATGCGATCCAAAGTGCATTTGAACAGCAGTGAAACACTTTCTTATGATGTGTTACATTCATACGAGCAGACAGAGAAGTAAGTTTGAAGTAAGTTTGGAGCAGAAGAAACAGAAATAAACCTTGTGTAAATTGTCAGCTTTACGCTAAGCTAAAATGCTATTTCTAGCCATTTTACATGCACGTTACCAGGCACGATCATATTTGTTTATCAAGAAAATTCACTTTGGATCATAATTTCTTTTTTCTAGCAAGACCTTTGATATTAGGGCAAAATGATACTGTATTCTTGATAATAATGTTTGTATTGTTTTCCTGTAAAAATATCAAAAAATCCTTAAAACAAGATCATTTAGATTTATCTTGTTTTAGAAACAACACTGCATAAGATATTTAGGTTCTTCAGAGAATGTATTTTTAACATGTGTATTTTGTCTTACTGTACTGGCAGAATTTTTATAGTCAAAACAAGTGAAAAAATCTACCAGTGCTGAAGAAGTAATCCAAAGTATTTAGAATACATTACTGACCTTGAGTAATCTAATGGAATCTGTTACAAATTACATTTTACAGCATGTATTCTGTAATCTGTAGTGGAATACATTTCAAAAGTAACCCTCCCAACCCTTCGTATATATGTGTATATATGTATATACTTTATGTATGTATGTATATATATATATTTTTTTTTTTTACAGTTGTGCTCAAAAGTTTGCATACCCTTGGAGAATTGGTAATATTCCATTTTTAATGAAAACACGAGTAAGAAGGCAAAACACATTTCTTTTATTTCTAATGGGATTCATATTCAACTGTAAGTTATAACAGAATGGCACAATCATAAAACAAAACATGGCAACAAAGAAAAAAATGAAATGACCCCTGTTCAAAAGTCTGCATACCCTTAGTTCTTAATACTATGTATCGCCCCCTTTAGCATCAATGACAGCGTGCAGTCTTTTGTAATAGTTGTCTATGAGGCCCCAAATTCTTGCAGGTGGTATAGCTGCCCATTTGTCTTTGTGAAATTCCTCCAGGTCATGCAAAGTCTTTGATCATCTTGCATGAACCGCACGTTTGAGATCTCCCCAGAGTGGCTTGATGATATTAAGGTCAGGAGACTGTGATGTCCACTCCAGAACCTTCACCTTTTTCTGCTGGAGGGTCAACTTGGCCTTGTGCTTAGGGTCATTGTCATGCTGGAAAGTCCAAGAGCGTCCCATGCGCAGCTTTCGTGCAGAAGAATGCAAATTGTCTGCCAGTATTTTCTGATAACATGCTGTATTCATCTTGCCATCAATTTTCACAAGATTCCCTGTGCCTTTAGAGCTCACACACCCCCAAAACATCAGTGAGCCACCACCATGCTTCACAGTGGGGATGGTATTCTTTTCACTATAGGCCTTGTTGACCCATCTCCAAACATAGAGCTTTGGTCTTGTCACTCCAAATTACAGTGTGCCAGAAGCTGTGAGGCGTGTCAAGGTGTTGTCGGGCATATTGTAACCTGGCTTTTTTGTGGCATTGGTGCAGTAAAGGCTTCTTTCTAGCAACTCGACCATGGCACTCATTTTTGTTCAAGTATCGTCGTATTGTGCTCCTTGAAACAACCACACTGTCTTTTTCCAGAGCAGCCTGTATTTCTCCTGAGGTTACCTGTGGGTTTTTCTTTGTATCCTGAACAATTCTTCTGGCAGTTGTGGCTGAAATCTTTCTTGGTCTACCTGACCTTGGTTTGGTATCAAGAGATCCCTGAATTTTCCACTTCTTAATAAGTGATTGAACAGTACTGACTGGCATTTTCAAGGCTTTGGATATCTTTTTATATCCTTTTCCATCTTTATAAAGTTCCATTACCTTGTTAAACAGGTCTTTTGACAGTTCTTTTCTGCTCCCCATGCCTCAGTATCTGGCCTGCTCAGTGCATCCACGTGAGAGCTAACAAACTCACTGACTATTTAAAAAGCCACCGGTGTGGGAAATTAACCTTTAATTGCCATTTAAATCTGTGTGTGTCACCTTGTGTGTCTGTAACAAGGCCAAACATTCAAGGGTATGTAAACTTTTGATCAGGGCCATTTGGATGATTTCTGTTATCATTATGATTTAAAAAGGAGCCAAACAACTATGTGATAATAAATGGCTTCATATGATCACTATCCTTAAATAAAAGACAGTTTTTTTGCATGATCAGTCATATTTTCAAAATCAATGCCAAAATGTCACAATTTCTGCCAGGGTATGCAAACGTTTGAGCACAACAGCCAAACTTTTGGCTGCCAGTGTGTGTGTATATGTATATATATATATATATATATATATATATATATATATATATATATATATATATATATATATATATACACACACACACACTGGCAGCCAAAAGTTTGGAATAATGTACAGATTTTGCTGTTTTGGAAGGAAACTGGTACTTTAATTCACCAAAGTGGCATTCAGCTGATCACAAAGTATAGTCAGGACATTACTGGTGTAAAAAACAGCACCATTACTATTTAAAAAAAAAGTAATTTTTGAACAAATCTACACAGGCCCCATTTCCAGCAGCCATCACTCCAACACCTTATCCTTGAGTAAACATGCTAAATTGCTAATTTGGTACTAGAAAATCACTTGCCATTATATCAAACACAGTTGAAAACTATTTGGTTCGTTAAATGAAGCTTAACATTGTCTTTGTGTTTGTTTTTGAGTTGCCACAGTATGCAATAGACTGGCATGTCTTAAGGTCAATATTAGGTCAAAAATGGCAAAAAAGAAACAGCTTTCTCTAGAAACTCATCAGTCAATCATTGTTTTGAGGAATGAAAGCTATACAATGCTTGAAATTGCCAAAAAACTGAAGATTTCATGCAAAAGTGTACACTACAGTCTTGAAAGACAAAGGACAACTGGCTCTAACAAGGACAGAAAGAGATGTGGAAGGCCAGATGTACAACTAAACAAGAGGATAAATACATCAGAGTCTCTAGTTTGAGAAATAGATGCCTCACATGTCTTCAGCTGACAGCTTCATTGAATTCTACCCGATCAACACCAGTTTCATGTACAACAGTAAAGAGAAGACTCAGGGGTGTAGGCCTTATGGGGAGAATTGCAAAGAAAAAGTCACTTTTGAAACAGAAAAACTAAAACAAAAGGTTAGAGTGGGCATAGAAATGCAGACATTGGACAACAGATAATTGGAAAAGAGTGTTATGGATCTTAAACCCATTGAGATTTTGTGGGATCAGCTAGACTGTAAGGTGTGTGAGAAGTGCCCGACAAGACAGCCACATCTATAGCAAGTGCTACAGGAAGCGTGGGGTGAAATGTCACCTGAGTATCTGGACAAACTGACAGCTAGAATGCCAAGGATCTGCAAAGCTGTCATTGCTGCACGTGGATGGTTTTTTGTTGAGAACTCTTTGAAGTAATTTAAGAAGTTCTGAACATTTTTTTCAAATTGTAATAGTAATTTTTCACTTTTCATTTCAGTTGAATGCCACTTTGGTGAATAAAAGTACCAATTTCTTTCTATAAGAGCAAAATCTGTACATTATTCCAAACGTTTGGCAGCCAGTGTATACAGTATAAACAGTACATAAGCAATAAAAAAGGTAAATAATTAAAATCTTGGTTATGTCTGTTAACTGAATTAGGGTTGAAATATTAAACTAAATACTTTGCATTTTTTGGGATAATGCTATATTAAGTCTAAATTACGTGTGCTTCTTTGTGTCTCAGGGCCGTTCTGTACAAAAATCGATACCTTCATAATGATGAATTTGAGAACATCTACATAACAGACCAGTTTATTGAGTTGGACAGGAAGCTCTCTAGACAGGGCAAAGAAGCAGTACTTCCACTCAACTACAGAGAAACTCTCAACTACATCAGGCCTTGTGAGTTTGTGTGCTTATTTCTGTGTTAGTAGATAGATGGTCTTGGGTGCAAGGGGCAAAGAGGAAGGAAGAAAGGAAGAAATGTTTATAGACATATAGATAAGTAAAATAGAGCTAAAGGGGGCTAAAGGCTTGAAAAATGTGGAGGAGGACCCTGACCTGAGAGGGAAGAGATTAACATGGAGGAATGTGGAAAAGTGTACCAGGTCAAGCTCATCAACAAGCACCAGAGAACAGAGAACATGTTGAGAGGTCAGACTGTGCAGAAAACTGCTTAAAACAGTGGTTCTCAACTGGTGGGTTGAGTCCCAAAAATGGGTTCCAGGTCTGTTGTGATAAGCTCACGGATAGCAGTGAAGAAACAATGCTTAATGCAAATATAAAAGTGCAACAAACCATATAAGTGCATGTATAAATGTATTTTTTCTAATGTGAAATGCTTTGCGTCCACTCAAACTCAGTTTTTTGGTGCAAATTCATCTGTCACGTGGACATGCCCTCATCTTCTAAGACCATGAACAAAAAACTTAAAAGTTTAAGATAAAATGACACAAACTAAAGTAAATGTGGATTGACTTGCAACCAAATAAACATGGTTTAGGCAATAAATACGACATGAAGAATTTGTAATAAATAGAAAACTTACGCCAACCAATCACATGCACTTCTCTCATCTCCTTTAAAACCCTCATATTCACCTTCTGTCTTACACAAAACATCATGGTCACAGTTTCAAATTAGGGGTTACAATTATGAAATATATCACAAACACGCACTCTGAACCCAGAAGTTTCACTTTTATCGGTCATAAACAACGGGGCTTTTAACACTACTATCATGGTTAGGTTTAGGGTCTGGGTAAGATGTTACACTTCATTGTTAGGCTTGCCATTGCCTTGACACACATTTACAGTTGTTTAACAAGGAACAAACAAAAAATCTGTGTCTTCAAGGACACGTGGAAAGAGTATTGGTTGGTGTATAAGTTGTATTTTCTCGTACTAACGAAGTTGTATGATTTCTCACGAATTCTCATGAGATCGGGTTGGCTTACCACAATGTGTTTTGTGCAGTGAATTAATGGCATGACACCTTTTAAATTAAAGAGAAATGTGGTATGTAAATAATTTTGCTTATTTATACAGTTCATATGGGATTTTAATGACATTTTTATTTACTTTTGTAACATAAACAACTTTGGTAGCGTGTCAGGTGAAAAACTGGGTACCACTTCTCTAGAAATCTAGTTTCACAATGAAACTGTAAAATTAAACTCAACCAGGTCTAGAATTTACGATTTAAATAAACAGAGATACACACAGCTGGGTAAGATCTAGAATGACTCTAATAATTACTTTGCATTTCATGTCTTCTTCAGGCTCTCTTTATCTGACTGTGAGAGAGAGACGGGCTGTGGTTGGTCAGGTGTTTTCCTTGTTCAGGTACATGGCCATGAGTGGCATATTGATAGTTTTGGACCTCATGGTGTTTTGGGTGTTTGATCTGGTATACCACCAGGCCCAGGGAGAGATTGTGACTAGAGGTAGGAGAGATGAGAACCATTGCATGATTTCAATAAGGATATTGTCAAAAATGTAAAAAAAAACTGTTTTAGATCACAAAAAATTAAAATTCTCTCATCGTTTATTCAATTCTCTCACTCATGACATCCCAGATGTGTATGACTTGTATTTCTTCTGCTGAACACAAACAAAGATTTTTAGAAGAATATTTCAGCTCTGTTCGTCCATTCAATGCAAGTGAATGGTGGCTAGAACTTTGAAGCTCCAAAAAACACTTGAAAGTAATCCACACGACTCCAGTGGTTAAATCCATATCTTCTGAAGCGATATGTCCGGTGTGGGTGAAAACAGATCAATATTTAAGTCCTTTTTTACTATAAATTCTCCTCCCTGCATAGTAGGTGGTGATATGCATGAAGAATTTGAATCGCCAAAAACAAAAGAGGAATGTGGAGGTGAGAGTGAAAGTGAAGATTTATAGTAAAAAAGGACTTAAATATTGATCAGTTTCTCACCCACACCTATCATATCTGTTCTGAAGACATGGATTTAACCATTGGAGTCACACATATTACTTTTATGCTGCCTTTGTGCTTTTTTGAGCTTCAAAGTTCTGGCCACCATTCACTTACATTGAATGGACCAATAGGACCAATATGGTATGTCAAGAGGGTGAATAAATGATGAGAGAATTTTAATTTTCTGGTGAACTATTCCTTTAATAAATAATATATATAGCCTATTTTTATCCTTCTCGAACATTGTCAGTTTTTAGTATTTTACAGTGGTCTTTTGTCACTTTACAGCTCCTGTAGTGGTTGCAGTACAAGTGAATGGATCTGGTTATGCCTCAGATATCTTTAGGGACATTGCAGCCTCATTTGACGTCTTACAGAAAGGAAATATCACTGTTCTCAGCCAGAAATGTCTCATGAAGCCCTTGGAGCCGGACTACATGAGATACCTGCTCATAGGTACGACTTCAGTTAAACATGAATTTGTGGACAGCTCTTAGTGCTTCATCCATTTTGTCTTTTGTTATGTAGTGGCATCTTGTGGTCAAGGTAGTAAAATGCATTTTCAACATGTAGGCCAACTGTTGTCAGTGAGTACTGCATATTAGTTGTCTTTGAATAAAATTTCACTGCTTAGTTATTTGACCACCACATAGTGACGTTAAGAGTTACTTAGAAAATAATTGTAAGAATAAGTTTAATAATTCATTGCAGCATATACTGTGATCTAATTCAATTGTACCATATTTGAATGTACAATAATTTGATTTGAAGTGCCATCATGATTGCAGTGAAACATAAACAGAGTTCTCCTAAGTCTCTTTATCACACAGGCTCGGATTTTTTTTTTTTTTTTTAACTGCACCTACACTTTCTTTTACGTTGTTCTGTTACATTTGTCATTACAGCTTAATGATTGCAAAAACAAAAGACACATTTACAAATGTAACTTTTCTTTGGTTATGCCTGACCTTTGTCTCCTCTCCTAACAAAGGTCTTCTTTATGGTTTCACCCTCTTTATTGTGATTGCTGGTGGCTATGTTAAACGTTTACAGAGGTTTGTGTGTGCCAGATACCATCCGCAAAGAGAGAAAGTAAGAAAACATACAAAAAATACATTAGTTACCTTTTCCTGCAGCTTATTATAAACATATATAGAGAATGATGTCTTTCTGGAGGAGAAACCCAGTGCCTATGTGTACAGACTTGGCTTTTATACATGTGTATCTATGTTTGACAGTGTTTGAACTATTCCACTTTTTTATTTATTTATTTATTTATTTATTTTTTATGAACTTCATTATTAATTTAATTCTTATGTTACCTGGGACAGTGTCAAAGTGTGATATGTAAGATAATCTAAAAGTGTGTTGCAGGAAAGGATCCGGTACCTCCACAGGCATATTCTCTTTCAGCGTGGGTCTCTAGGAAAAGCCCTACTGAGGGCTGTTGCACGGAACAGGGTCGACCAGCAAAACGATGGCATAATACACACTCTGGCCAAATTGTGAGTCTGACCCACAAAAAAAAGGCTAAAATTCCCGTAGCTCAGTTGGTAGAGTATGATGCTAGCATCACCAAGGTCATGGGTTTGATTCCAGAAAATATACGAGTGGGACTGATAGCATGACCTCTGGGTAATATTTTAAGTACAACACTTTACTTTAATTACCCTTTTGATAGGATTGCAGGGCTTTCCCCCAGTTGTTTCTCAGTGTATTTTGGTCTAACACATTTAACCTTTTTTTAGCTTAATCCCTAAAAGCACTTACCTTCCCAAACACTGAAAGCTATTCTCTTAAAAGGAATGACTTAAAAGACCCCTTGTGGTTAGTTCTTTTTCCAGCTTCGAAGACAAATCAAAGTCTCAGGAGGCAATTGTAAAAGTTATTTTATTTGTTACAGTCTTAAGTAGTCACATTAAACTTTTTGTTGAGGAAAACAAAACCTAATAAATCAGCGTTGCTATTTAATATATATATATAATGCAATATTGGAGATGCTGTAAGCACTCCCTCATTAGGGCATCCAGTACCTTTTGCACGCTTAGGCAGGCAGCATCTGAGGAGCATCTCTTCTCAGCTCCTTTTTAGCATTCTTCACTTCCTTAAAGATACATTTGTCAAATGTCCCAGATGATTCATATCCTTGGTTAATTTGGCAATTTTCATCTTATCAGTCTCACACCTTAATTACAACTGTTAACTGTTTGTTTCTAACAGCATAAAGTCAATAAGTTAAGCATCCTGTTATATACGCACGTAACCTAGTCTAATGCATACACATAAGCTTTATATTGCAATTCATTTTCTTGTATTTTTCCAAAGCTTAGCTATAGTTAAACAAAATAATAGCATTTAATGGCACCTCCTATAACACATTGTTCCTGGTGAAACATTAGTACACCACTGCATGAGCCTGACAGTACTTTCTTCATTTAAATTAAGGTTTGATTGAAAAGTCGTGTTGAAAAGTTAAATAAAAACACAAAGCCCTTACCTTTATGCAGTCTGCCAGGCATTGCCATCATAGCTAGATTCCTATGTGTCAGTCAAGAATCTTGCATGGCCTGTGGGAAAGTGTTGAAGAAGAGCGATGGTGATGATGATGTGCATGCCTGCCCCACTCCCCGCTGCACAGGTCAGTTTTCTCACTCTGTGGATTAAAACGTTTTTGCCATGGGATCAGAAAACATTTTAGCTGACTTCATTTAACATTAATGAAAAAGAGTTTCAAATAATCTTTGAACATATTTGAATCATATTACAACTTTCAGTAAAAAGATAGACCAACCTAGACCAACCTGCTCAGCTGCAATTATTTTCCCTCACAGGCTGCTACTGTTCGCTCTGCTTCAGACTGATGGGGAATATCTGTGCCATCTGTATGAGGCCACTCACGTTCCTGGAGGACTCAGAGCAAGAGCTGTATGTCATATTACACAACGATGATAGTTATCAAGGAATATTCGATGAATAAATATGAGAGGCAAGACCTATCAACGGCATACTGTATGTTGCAGCATTGTTATATGAACCTATGGACTTGCGTCATCATTGCTATCAAGATTTTGAATACAGTATTTTTTTAATCCGTTTTGCAAACTGGGTAATGAGTCAGTATTAATTTCTTTGGCAACTGACACGTAACCTAGTCAAATGCATGCACACAAGCTTTATATTGCAATTCATTTTCTTGTATTTTTCCAAAGTTTAGCTATAGTTAAAAAAAGTAATGGCATTTAATGGCACCTCCAAGAACACATTGTTCCTCAAGACCAGAGTGAATCATTTCTGATATAAACTTAATTATAATGACCAAAGAAGAGCGAAACAAGATTGAGATATTTATTTATACAGTTTTAAAGGGTGTTCTATACATTTTGGCCTACATTTGTGAATTTGTGAGTTCCAGAGACTCCAGCGATAATGAGCAAGTCAATTTATGGGACGCCGCTATAACATCACCACAGATCAGCCGGAGCAAACCCCAAAGCCACGAGGAGGAAGACCCTAATGATAATGAAGACACATGCAGTAAGGACCATGAGCTCAGGTACAAATTAATAAGTCAAATTAATAAGTCACCTTCTAACAGTCACACATATGCAGAGGGTAAATGATCAGTCATAACTTTGATGTTGTGTGTGTTACAGTACACCCAATCAGGACCATTCCATCTGGATCGACGAGCAATCCAGCCATTTTTAATGACAGCATATTAGGCCAATGCACATAATATTGCATTTGCATTAGCAGGATTTAGAGAACTTTTTCTGCAGTATTAAATAAATATCAAGTTAAAGTTACACCACGTGTTGTTGCTGTTGTGTGGGTGGGTGGGTGTGTGTGTGTGTGTGTGGGGGGGGGGGGGGCAGGTTTAAGAGTTTTACAAGGACTTTGTTTTAGGTTACAAACTGGTAATTACAAGGGTGTTATGCTATAAATGTGGTTTATGAGGACATTTCTAGTGTCCCCATAATTCAAATCGCTTAAAAGGCATACTAAACGATGTTTTATTGAAAATTTAAAAATGCAGAAAGTTTTTTGTGAGGGTTAGGTTTAGGGGTAGGTGTAGGGTTAGGGGATAGAATCTATAGTTCGTACAGTATAAAAATCATTATGTCTATGGAGAGTTCTCATAATGATAGCTGCACCAACATGTATGTGTGTGTCCAGGTATTCCCTACGGACCAAATGTCCCCACAACAAATATTTGATGTTTTTTTTTTTTTTTTTTTTTTTTTTTACCTTGTGAGACCTGTAATGTATACGTTTGATGTTACAAACGTTTCTCATCACATCAATCAGAATGTGGTTTGTCTGGTTGCATTCTCAGTTGGAGGAATGTCCGGTATGAGTCGCCACTAAATGCAATTGGTTAACAGTGAACACATGTCTATGTACTTTTATCGGTCAATTTTCTCTGCATTTTAAAGTAAACGCAGAAATACCCGTCAGCCACAGTCTGTCTTGCAAACTAACATATATTCTGTACATATATATATATATATATATATATATATATATATATATATATATATATATATATATATATATATATATATAAAATCCAAACTCACAGCACTGCTATGCACAAAGTGGACACTAATCGTGTGCGTGTGTCTATTGGGCGGGTCGGAGGCGCGAGGTACTGTAGCGCTGGTCAGGTGAGGAAATACTATCACTTCACCTGCTTTCCGCACATTCGTGAAACGAGCCAAATGGCCCAACAGGTAAAATTTGTTTTTTGTTGTATTAAAAAAGTGGATGTTATCAGCTCGTTCACTTATGAGCACCCTGCAATTGTCCGCGCTGCTCTTGTCATTTTTAGTTGTAGCAATTTCCAGTTATAGGTGACTACTTTTGCTTTTCATTTAGCTTTTCAGGCTATGTCAAAGGCAGAAAGTGTAACTGAGCTTGCTTTTCTAACAGTCTTTATTTTTTTTTTCACACATAGCCTATATTTTTAATTTGGTAAAGTGTACCAATTGGCACGCCTGTGGAAATATTTGTAAGGCACAATATTTGAAACGATATTAAAAGCATTTTAATAATTGTCTCAGTTAAAAAGACTCAGTAACCAATTAATTTTACTTTTTAAATGTTGTCTTTTTTTCATGTCTTTTATTGGCCAACGTCCATTAAGCAAATAGATTCAGTCGTGTTAAACTGGTACAGGAATGTACTGTTATAATGGAGGTAGTAACAGGTCTCTACAGCTGCTGTTGAACAGCAAACAAAGGATTACAATTGCCACACTGGGTTTTAAGAGAAATGTAACAAAGCTTTAACGTTATAACTATTTATAGCTTAATATGTGGTTATAATGGGGAAATAAATAGTTTTAACTTAGTGTTGATACATTACATCAAACTATTACAGTCTCTGGTAGAAAATATATCTTTGGAAATTAGGCAGAATACATTTTAAAAATCGAATGCGTTTCAGTGTGATTCATGGCCTGAGTTAATACTAAAACAGCATTTCTTTGAAATGTTTTGAAGTGCTCAGATAGGCCTAAAGGGTGATAAAAACGCAAATTTGATGACTGGAATCTCCTATCAAATGTTTTATTACTTCCTGACTATGAGTGGGGTATGCCTTTTGTTTAGCTGTATGACATTTTGTGCTCTGCGTGAGTCTAAAACTGCTCCCTCTCTGTAGTACACAGAGCTAGAACTTGCCCTCAACACCCTGGTCACAAACTTCCACACGGCATCAGCGACTGATGCTGAAACTCTCACAGTCCAGGAATTCCAGAGCATGCTGTCTAAAGAGCTGCCCAACATGGTGAAGGTAAGTCAGGGCCCACAATCCAATTATCACACCACTGATTCCTCTCTAAGTTCAAATGTTATTATATAATGTATCAGAGGCCAGATGCTATTGTTGGTGTTGTACCTGATAATGACTGGATTATGACTACACCACTTCACTAAAACGAAGTAGGCCTATCTCAAACCTCGTATTTATTCACCAATAAAGCGTATATTACGAAAGCCACTTTGTATGGTTAATCAACAACCCCTTATATTGTCATAGTATAAAACAAAGCAAAATTACACTCAGAGCAGCCAAGAAGTGAAAAATTCTTCTCTTGAATGGGATTTAGAGCTAAATTCAGATTTAAGATTCAGATCATATTTAAGAAGATACCATAATTGTACATGTTATGTATTCAAAATAAAATAAAAAGGTAAGACATCAGTTGTTTATTCATTACTTTAGAAAAAGTTTTATTTGCATTATGAATATTAGCAGTGTGAATAGCTTTTGTTCGCTGAAAGAAAGCGTTTAGTTAGCTAAACACACAACAATCATGATAATATTTTACAGGTTTTACACACCTTGTGTTCTTTTCTAGACAGCAGGGGACCAGGAAGGGCTAAACAAACTCCTGGAGGACATGGGCGTGGAAGAGGGGGAGGGAGTCACATTCAAGGATTTTTGGCAGTTGGTGGATTCTCTGGCCAATACTCAGTGTGGGCTGCAGAGCAAAGAGAAGCAGGTCAAATGTGTGAAATGTATTCTGCTCTGAGACCGGCCCAGACCAGTGATAATTATGGCCCTGAGCAAACAACACCACTCAACACTGCCTATGTGTCCACCACATCCAATTCATCACTCCTTTTTCTCATCACCCTCTGCAATATTGTATTGTACATGTCACTCTGCTGGTCTTGGGTAAATTCACTGAGGTCTTATCATTGTTATGTGTTGTTATGGAGATCAAGTAAATACTCGACAAGACAAGTAATCTCTGCCATCATTGTAACCTGAGCCACACTTAAATGACCTGATTATGTACAATTCAGTGGCTAATTTATTTTCTTATTTGTTTTGGTGCTGCAGGTTTTTGTATTATTGTGTCACTTTCGACCTGCCCAATATTTTTAACTTTCTTTTTTTCACTTCATTTTTTTTTTTTTTTTACATAAGAAGAAAATAGGAGAATACTTGTTTGACTATGTGTTTGATGTGACAACTGTGATTATTCTGTTGGTTGACAATTGTGGGCCACATATTTGTTTTTAGAAAAGAGATCATGTGAGTAAAATATTGTAGAGGGAAAAAGAGATGTGTACTGTATTTTTTCTTCCTCCATTTTATGCACATGGTGCATTCCATGTGCTTTCCCTGTACACATTACAAAACAGATGGCCATCAGAATTAACCCAAATTTCAGGCACACTTACAGTAAGTACTATGTTCTATAATGTTTAGGATTTTTCCTCATTTTTATCTCCAGTAGCAGCTGCAGGTACTAAAATAAGTTTGTTTCCCTGAACACTCTGTGACCTTTCATGGTGGCCTAGTCTTCCTGATGTCTAGGTGTCCTGGTTTGATTGCACCAACAGTGTCAGTTGCACCAAAACAGGGACAAATGTTAAAAAAAATGTATGTCAGAGAAACTTGGAGGGCACTGCCTTACATAAACATCAGAAACCTGTGGTTAAATCTGGTCTTAGAATTTGAGGTGTGTCATACAGAAATTAAAGAATTTACCAAGTCCCTATCAACACCTGTTGATGCCTAGTATTGCATTGTTGTGCTACTAGCAGGCGAGGAGACTTATTTTTACCCCCATGGGCAGGTTGACATCAATAAAAGTGGGATGTGGCGGCTTTTGTCCAGTTTAATTCTCAGGGTCATCGAGATGGAAGATGGTCATGTAAAACTTAATTATAAGCTTGACTGACATTATCAGTGGGCATTTTTTTAATGACCTATGATATGGCCCCCCTTAAAGGTGCTATAGATTGACAACAAGCGTCTGAAATGGGTACTGCAATCCAAATTCAAAATATTGAAGAGTTGAGAGCTTTAATGTGTCTCCATCTTCCAAAGGCATCTCCAATATTTATCCTTGTTTTACTACGCCTCTGGTCATGGTGGTTCTAGACGGATGGCAGAGGCTTTTTAGGTCGGGTGGAATCTGTTATCGCTGATCAAGTTCGTTTGCTGGCTTCCATGACTGCAGCACGCAGTGTTGTTTGCCTGCAAACTTGTTCAAATCTGGCAACCCTGCGGTGTCGAAATACTATTGGTGAGTGGGCAGTGGGCGGGGTCACACAGGCCAAAACATAAACAGAAATTCCGGCCGAAATGGAAACTTCAAAGTAGAATATACTAGCTGTAGCATTGTTATCGGAGAAGCCAGTGTTTCAACATAGCATGTTTCCTAATTCTCTAATGACATATTATGGTCATTTTATGATTTAGTACAGTAAAAATATTACATAAAGCACCTTTAAAGGTGGTTGTGCTCCCTAACCCTCCATTCTAGACCTTAATCTTATCTTTTTAACCCAATGCAGTCTTATTTGACAGACCTTTATACTGTACTATAGGACAATGCCACAGACAATAAATAATGTATTTTCAGGAATTCCCAATATAAAGAGCCCAATACACTAGACATAAATGAAATTCCACATACACTGCATTATGAACTGTGGTGAACAACAGACAAAATTGCATTCCAGGGGTGCAGTTTATGGCAGGTCCACTCTCTGTCACAGTGGAGAAAAGTTGCTACACTTTGATTGGATCGTTGTGGTGGAATAACACAAACAAAATGCCAAGCAGCCATCAGATAGCTCAGACAACTGCCAGACACCTCTTATGGGGTAGAAAGGAAAGCCACAGATCTACCTCCACACTGGAAAGGACTTCTCATTGGCACACAGGTTTGTTATTGCCAAAATCTTGACTCCCATCCTAAGCTAAGATGGCCATTAAAATTCCTTAGGACTTCCAGATGCAGCATATTAGTAAAAACAACAACAACAACAACAACAACAAAAAACAGTTTTAACCTTTTAGTGGGGATTTGTTTATTAATAAATTACATCATCTGCATTTTTATTTTTAAGCCAAAACACATCAGCATTGCTACAGTTATTTGTCCACCTTGCCATATCTCCTTATATTAAAGAGTAACCCCTGCATAGTTCCTCATCAATACAAAGTTACACTAGACAGACAGACCAATCTATAAAATCCCCCACTGCAATTCACCTACTCCTAACAGGACATAAATCAACCAAGTTCTGCCCTGTGCACCAAGATTACCAAGCCGTCTATGATTTACTATTCCTCTGGGCGGATCATACTGGCATATGCCCTTTTGTTAAAATAAAAGCATATGGAAATGAAAATGTTATTGCCAACTTAAGATCATATTTTTATATCCAGTGTATATAAAATAAATCAGAGTGTCTGTTTACACTAAGTGCAAATAGCCCATCTTGTTGGCAGAGGCTATTTACACTAACTCTGCCCACCACTGCTCAGACCAAACTGAAGACAGCCACGACAGATTTATATGGGGTCAACTGCTGATCAAATTAAGGCAGGCATATTTGAATTTTTAACTGGTTTACGGGTTAGACATTTAGTGGATTAGGAGATTGGATAACTAAGTGACTATTTGCGCTCCAATAGTCTGGTGGAAACACAGGATTTTACAACACAATGCACCCCCATGTGTAGCTGTAGTAGCTCTGGGTGTAATGACAGTATGTGTATGTGTTATCACACTGGAGATCCAGATTCGATTCCTACACCTTGACATTCTTTTCCCCATGCCTCTACTCTTAATATTTCCTTTAATACTACTTATAGTAATACATAAAAGAGATTCCTCGCAGTGATTTTGTCACAGTGAATGTCTGGGAGATGAAAGAAGGATTTGAAAAATCTACCATGGTGATACTATGATTACTGTAGTAAAACCATGGCGAATGTTTGTAAGGTAGGGTTAGGGGTTCGGTGTAGGGTGTCTGTAGGACTCCAAATAAACACAATAAAAATGCTGTAGTGATGCTACTATACTGTATGTTAATATTTAAACAGGGGCGTAAAAGTATATGCCACTAATTGCATTAGAATGCAAATAGCATCTAACGCAATTTGCATTGAGTGCAAAGAAGATGCTTTTTGTTGCTTTTTACACTTAGTGCAAATAGCCTCTGCCAAAATAAATGGCTTTATTTAGTAACACTGCAATCTCTCAAGCTTTTCAAAAATATATTGCTACTTACAAAACCAGTAAAGTAATTTTTATTTTTTTCCAGACAATGTGTTGTTGCAGTGACTTGGAAAGTGGTTTTTGGAGGAAAAATTCTCTGGTGAGGTGGAGTCTGCAGTTAGCCATGCCATCCAAACTGGGCAGCAGGGCTCTGACCAGGCTGGGCAGCAAGATGAGAGACAGGACTGGCATAAGGCTGGTCAGCAGGACTGGCAGTAGCACTGGAGGCAGAGCAGCAGGGGTTTGATGAAAAACGACAGTACTTTGTGTCATACTGTGGGTAAATGGATGAGTGACAGGTATAAGAATCGGCACAGTGACCAATAGTATTAAATGTTGCAGGGGCAGCGATGTAAGTGGCAGGGTAACAGGATGGAGGTTACACATGGATGTGGGAGGTGTTTGCAGAGCAGGCAGCTGGGTAGCTGCTGGAGTGGCATGAGGGACTGAGGGCACAGTGGCAAGACAGACATGGTTGTTAAGGTGACTTTAAGAGCTTTTTGTGTAGGGCCTAGGCGATGTTTACTTTTGTAAATGCTGTTCCATTAACATCTGTCCAGCCAATGCTTCTCAAATCCACTTTTGTAGCTGTATGTGGTCCAAGATATTCTGGGTAGTTTGTCCCCAACCTGCATGGCACCAGTCATTCCTCATTCAAGCTCTCTCTTTTTTCTTCTTCTTTTTTCCTTTGAACTTGAGCCATGTCGTCCTGAACGATTTGGTATATCTTTGGAGTAGCATTGCATTATTTCCTCCACACTTTCATTGATCCAAGAAAAAAAAAAAAAGAAAAAAATGCACATACTTGGATTTACAAGTAATAGAAGAAGAAGAAGAAAAACCCGGCAACAGTTGAATATAATGTTCTTACCTCATGGAGTTAATTGCTTATGGTTCCAAGACCAAACATTTTAAATTGTGTTAAGCGTGTTCTAAGTGTGATTTTATATTTGGATTAGTTCAGTATGTTATTATTTCTCCTTAATCTGAATGTGTTGGTACAAATTTGTTTCCAGAAATTATTATCTGTGTAGATGTTAAGTTCTTTCTCCCATTGTTTAACTGGTATTAAATATCTTGTCTCTTTATATATTAATAGGGTATATAGTTTAGCCAATAATCATTGAGTTACGAAGTCACTGCCAAAATATCAATCCTTTTATAAATGTCACATTTCTGCCACCCCATCATTATGTCTTTCAGGCGATATCTTAATAATTCCTGCTCTAGAACACTCACCCCCCTATTTCTGTCTCTAGCTATCGCCAAGAAAACAATTATGATCAACTGGGGGGAAAAAATTAAATACAAATATGTACACTATGCAATGGCACAATCAGGCACAAATACTTTGTCAGACATGTCTAGAGGCTGGAGAATCTTTTATACTGTTTGTCTTTTATTTGTATTCTTCCTTTCTGTTTTTGATTTGCCTTTTGCTTGTTTGTTTTGTCTTTGTGAATCAACAAGCAATGTTTGTGATTACTGTAATGTTGCAATAAATAAAATAAAAAAAACATGCTATTATTCCAAGAATTCTAAAATCATAACAAAATATTACAACAGAAAATATTCAGGACTTGTTAGAATATGCCCATGTTTCATATATTTATGTTTATTATCCTATTGTTGACATACACAACTTAAAGGATATAAAGTCTAATGCATCTATTGTTCATTCTTCCTTCTTATGCACTTACAGTATCTTTCTCTCCTGACCGCATATGAGATATCTCAGCACTTTAAATTACTTTACATTTACTCCACCAAATTTGAACTTCACTGAATTTAAACATTGAAAGTGAATGTAAATTTTGATACCAAATTTAAAATGTTATCCTTTCATTCCAAATTATATAAAGTTACTTTTATAAAAATTAGTCGTTCCTTTTATTAGAACTTATCGCTTAGTACTTTATTTTTGTCTGCAGGTTTCTTCACGCATCAAGGCCCGAAAGGAGTTTGTAAGCATTTTTAATGATGCATATTCTTACCTCCTCTGCACTTTCAGTTTTAATTAAGTTCATTTGCTTGGGTTTATTCTGTGGTATACTAGCGTAACCTGTGGAAATAAATGGCTGTAAGACTGCACAAAACGCACAGACTAATTTTAGCCTAGCTTAAAGGGTTAGTTCACCCAAAAATTAAAACTCTCACATCATTTACTCACCCTCATGCCATCCCAGATGTGCATGACTTTCTTTAATCTGCCAAACACAATCGAAGACTTTTAGAGGTATTTCTCAGCTCTTTAGGTCCATACAATGCAAGTGAATGGGTGCCAAAATTTTGAAGCTCCAAAATCCACATAAGGGCAAAATAAAACTACTTCAGACCACTCTGGTAGTTAAATCCATATTTTCTGAAGCAATTGGTGTGTGTGAGAAACAGATCAATATTTAAGTCCTTTTTTTAACTATAAATTCTCCTCCCTTCTCAGTCAATCTCCACTTCAGTTTCACTTTCTCATTCTCCTTCTGTTTTTGGTGATTCACAGTCTTAATGCATATCGCCCCCTACTGGGCAGAGAGGAGAATTTATGAAAAATAAATAAAAACTTAAATATTGATCTGTTTCTCACCCACACCTATCATATCGAGTCTGAACACATGGATTTAACCACTGGAGTCTTATGGATTACTTTTATGCTGCCTTTATGTGGATTTTGGAGTTTAAAAATGTTGGCACCCATTCACTTGCATTGTATGGACCTACAGAGCAGAGATATTCTTCTAAATATCTTAATTTGTGTTCTGCAGAAGAAAGAAAGTCATACACATCTGGGGTGGCATGAAGGTGATTAAGTCATGAGAGAATTTTCATTTTTGGGTGAACTATCCCTTAATGAACAGCAGGTCTAGTGCTTCTCAATAACAGTCCTGAGGAGCCACAGCACTGGACATTTTTGATGGCTCCCTTCTCGAGAACCACTGCTTTATATAAAGTTTCTACAAAGTTTTGCTAAGTTGTAGTTTAGACTTACTACACTGAAAATGAAATACCTTTTAGAAATATCCGTTAAAAATAGTGTGATCTGAAGTGTTGCAACTTTTTTCCAGTAGTAGGTAATCAACCTTCTGTTCTGAGTCAAACGGATATACTAGCACACAGGCGTAATTTTAGGTGGGTGCCTCGTGCTGCCCACTGCAAGATGCCGCCCTGGGCAACGGCACATGTCGCCCATGCCTAAATCCGCTACTGCCAATAAATGTTTTATTTTGCACATTGGAGAAGAGCCCCCTGGCTGTATCTTGCTCTGGGCCCCTTTCCTATTAAAAAATACAGTTTAGAATTTGTTGTGGGGGCCCCTAGATCTTTGGGCCCCTAAAATCGTTACCACCTTTCACCCCATTAGCTATGGCCCTGCTCAGAGAGCTGTTCATGTTAGAGGTCCGCCGGATTTTTAAGTCAGTTTTTCAAGTAGGATTTTGTGTTCGGGTTTTGTAATTTATGAAAAAATATACAGTCCTTCCGAACTTGTTTCGCCCACGCGCTCTCACTCACATATGCGCGATGTGTTAGGGGCCGTTCAAACCAACCGTGTTTTTGTGTGCGTCTGCTCGGTTTTTCCATTGTTTTCCTTTGTAAACACGCACTGGACGAACACCCATACCTGCTGCACCACGTCTCGCTATATCTTCAGTGTCTCACGCAGCACCGGCACATTTTTGACACTGCATGTCGAGACACCTGCGTTCTGTTTCATTCGTTGCGCTGTGTCTTGATTGTTTTTAGTGCAGGTGTCACAAAGATTTAACATCCTGAAAGCAGTTGGAAAGCAGAACGTGGGGTAAAATGCCAGTGCTGTATTCTCCTCATAATTTTGTTTATTTTTTTATGTCATTTTGCACATGTAAATAGTTAATTTAACATTTGTTCAGATTTCCATTTGTTTAAGGGTGGATAATAGTTTTTAAAGATGTCACTTTATGTAAATAAAATAAATTATGTCCCTTGGAAATTATTTTCTCGAGGTAAATCTTCTTGAAAAAGAAAACATTTTATTTTGACCCATTGCATATCACTGCATATTATCCAAGTTTATCGCATATCACCGTGCAGCCCTGGTCTGTTCTTGATTTGTTTGTTCTTTAGAAATTCGTTAAAAAATGCTAATTTTTAATATGGTGGGCCAGATAAATAAGAAATGAGACTCATTATATGAGGTGATAATGTTATTTTGCCTATATTACCAGACTGACTTTCTCGCATCTTCTTAATACCAACATTTTTAAAATTATCCTTGCTGTATGTCCTTGCCAACTTTCAAACCAAATCTACGCGCCCTTGTATTAGCGTAACTCGTCAAGAATCGACGATCTGTTTCAGCTTCAGCTTCAGCTTCAGCTTCTTTGTTTGTGGAAAAGGACACGCCCTGATAGAGGAAGCTAATTAATATTCCATGAAGCTCCGCCCAGTGCAACACCGGAACAGTAAATACTAACTGCGGGCTTACTGTTAGATCAACTCTCGGCTACTTTACTTGTTTATTTCTTCTGTTGTTACACATATTCTCAAGCAAAAAATGTTCACCCCTGACGACACAGGGCGTTCAGCGTCGCCTCATCTGGATTTACCAAAAAGTGTCTGCGGATTCTGCGCTGTTTGTAAAACACACCTAAACTCTTCTTCAGACCCCAAACTTCTGCCCTGCCTGCATACAGTTTGTCACGCTTGCCTTACGAAGACCTGCACACACCGTGAGAACTTGTTTGCATTGTTGACAGTTTGGTTGATAATAATGTGAGCGGTTTGGTTTGTCGTGTCGTTTGCTTGAGTATTTCTTAAAAATACAAATCTGTCTCTGTCCAGTGGTCTGTTCAACGGATGCTGAACTGATATGATTAGCAAACATTTAGATGGCTCTCGATTTTTTATGTGTTTTAAAGCAAAAACTGCTCAAAATGTTAGCTTTATTTACGTAACCACTCACTTTCAAAATGGGCGTTTCTAACATGTTAGCATAAACAATAGTAAAAAGCATTTTAGAGTATTAAATCACAATAAAGCCCATTTGTTCCATTTTAAGTGTATTTTGAGGCTTTTGTTTCTTTCTCCCTCGAGAATGTCCATTGTGCGAGCAGTCCTTCAGTTTGTCTGAGGTCACGGAATGCGTCATTTTCGAAGATTCGTCTCACAACGACGAGCCTCCCAAGGTAAGAGTTAAGATTTTGGAGGACAAATAAGAGACCTCTTTTCTGATGTCATGAGCCCTTTAAAATGATGTTAGAAAGTGTTTGCAAATCCGAAATGTTAATATAAAGTCAATATGAAACCCAGTTCGACAACTATTTTACTAATGTTATGTGTTGTATTTCCTGGTGATACAGGATATTCAATACCCACGTCTGAACATGCCTACACTCCTACTGTATAGTCTGCCAAAAGCAGTATGAGAAGGATTTCTGAATCCTCAGTATTCTTAAAAAGTAGGTGAGAAAAACCCGGAAGACCTACTACATGGGTCATAGGTTCAGGTTAGAGGACAATGTCCATGTCCTGGATGTTGTAAGTCTAGGAATATATAAATATTACTCACCTACATACCTAAAGGACATACTTTATTAACGGTCGAAAAGCAAGTCCTTCATTAAGGGTGCTTTCACACTTTGTTCGATTGCTTGGGCTGAACCCGAGTTTGTTTCCTCCACCCCACTGCCTTCGCTGGTCTCTGATCACTTTATGTTTTTGGATCCGAACTGTGGTCCGATTGCGTCATCAAGGTGAGGTAACATCTGAAGAAGACATCAGCTTCGCTGTGTTATTAAAGTATGCATCTCTTTGGATTTACCACCAAATCTTTACATGCGCAAAATGACAATTGTGTTTGTCTGCCACAGATGCATTGAATGTGTAATGATGTGAAGAATGTTAGCGTTTGTCTGCCATGAGCCTGTGGATGAGTTGCAAGAGATGTGAAGAATGTGAGCTGCTTTCTGCAGGTGATTTATTTGGAAGCAAGCAGGTATGAGAAATGCATTAACCCGTAATAATTGCGTTCGGGAGCCAGCAAAGACACAAATTATACGTCATCAATAGCGATTCACTTCTGCGTTTTGGTACGGTTGTGTTCGTATCAGCAGCGAACTGTAGCAGAGTTCACATGAACCGTACCCCAGTCCACCTTTTCAAGCGGACTCTGGTGCAGTTCATGGGTGCGCACCCGAGTTCGGAAAACAGCGTTCACCTCACCAAAACAAACCAAACTTTGACGTCAATCGAACCTGGGTGCGCACCAAAAGTGCTAGTGTGAAAGCACCCTAAATGCATTATTGCCAGAGTTTACTTATGTTGTCCGTGTTGCTGATTGGAACCCGTACAGTACACGTGACGCAAATTTCATCATCAGCACAGTCTTTGCGGATTGTCTGCGTGCATGACACGTGGTCAGTTCTCGTCTGTGTGCATGATCGGCACACCTACAAAGCAGTAGTAGTGCGTATGCGTTGAACGCTTTCATATTCGCTCGCAGTCAAAAGAGTACACTTTGAATGGCTGAGCACTTGACCGACTGCAAGACGACCCGGAACTCAGAAAAACGAAGTATACCCAAGCCATAACACACTTTCAGAGTTCATGAATTAGGACGCAGCAAATGTGAGAAAATGGACTTAAATTTTGTCCATTGAACAAGTGGGCATTTCATTCCAGAATGGAGCTAGACCTAAATGCGAGTTCGCTAAAACAATGCTTAAAGGAGTATTCCTGGTTCAATACAAGTTAAGCTCAATCGGCAACATTTGTGGCATAATATTGATTACAACAAAAATGTATTTTCTTTAAAAAATAAATAAAAAAAAGAAACAATCTTGGTTCCAGTGAGACACTTACAATGGAAGTGAATGGGGTCCAATTTATTAACGTTAAAATACTTCTCAAAAGTATAACCACAAGACAAACAATATCTGTGTTAACATGGTTTTAGTGTGATAAAATCACTTACTAAACTTTTCTGTGTAAATGTAAAGCCAATTTTGCAACTTCGTTGCAATGACAATGTAATATCAAAAAGTAAAATGACTGTTAAAATGACAATTTAAACAACTTTACAGCTCAAATAATACATGATTTTTAACAGAAGAATGAATGTAAATGCATTTATAAAATTATAAGCTTTGCATTCCTGCCTTTAATCCCTCCAAAAATTGGCCCCCATTCACTTCTACCTCCATCTTTGCTGTTTTGAAAGAAAAGGAGGGACGAATCGAAATAAATTGTGGTAATGCTGTCGATTGAGCTTAACATGTCTTTAACCTGGAATATTCCTTAAAAAAAAAAAAAAGTCATTTCAGAGGTAGACCAACTTTTGATTAACATTCTGAAGACAAAAATAAATAAATAAAATAATGTATTTGGAAAGCATGTTCTGATGAATCATTCACAATAAGTCCAGGAACACACATTAAGAAAGAGAAAACATTTTTATTTTTATTTCATGTTGACTAATAGAATTAAGTGCCATAATGGTATAAAGTCTGAATTATATAATTATGTAAAGCCTGAATATGAGATTGCAAGAAATGATATGATGCAGCTCCATCACTGATATAAAAGATGGAATGTCTTAAAACTGATGAATAAATCTCTGCAGTGTTCTGGGTGTGAAGAGAATGAGGTTGTTGGATGGTGTGTTCAGTGCGAGGAGGCCCTGTGTGTGGACTGTGTGTCTGCCCATCGGAGGGTAAAGGTGACCCGCGACCATGAAGTCAAACCCAAAAATCCACCTAAAGGTTAGCTTTGCTGTCTCTGCACATTGTCCTCATGAAATTTCAGGACAACAATTCCTGTGGCATAGTTAGTGGGATTTTTAATGGATCCTCTATCAGATTTTGTTTGTTTCTCTTGTTCAGGTTGGATGCAGAGAAGACGCTGTCCCTCACACAGACAGGAGAGCTTGAAGTTCTTCTGTCTAGTCTGTGATGAGCTTACCTGTAGAGACTGTCAGCTGATCACTCATAGAGGCCACAGGTACAGTATAACCAGCTAATGGATCCATACCCTCTCAGATCAGCAGATGTGAATATTAGAAGTTGCATCAGTTATACAGATAGATTATTGCTTCTTTGTAACAGACTGTTTATTTTGGTGATAAAGGGAAAGTTTGGGAATGATTCCCACCAATTTGCTTATCTGTAATCTTCTAAGGTATTCACCATAAGTTTTTCAACTCGCATTTTCACATTCCTCCCCAACAGTGTTTCCCATTAATTATCTAGACCGTGTCCCACCACAGTTTCATAATGAACCAAAAATATTTTTACACTTCTCATAATAACATAAAAGCTCTATAGCGTTGTGTTTTGCGCCGTTGCTTCGGTAAAGCATCTCTCACTCCCAGTCAGCATCTGAGGAGCAAGTTCAACACAGTTAACCACTTTTGCTTCATTTCTTTGATGGCTCAAATGTAGGCTCTAATCGATTTTGTGCTTTGACCATTTGTGAACCGCATTAAACTCCGTCTTGTTTACCATGCTTTGTGGGTGTGACTTTTTTGCCATGTCATCACTATTCATATCTATACAACCAATGTGTTTATGAGTAAATTACTACTAGAGCACAAAATTGTTTACCAGAGCACAAAGTTCTTCATAGATGTAGCCTCTTAATTTTGCTCTCAAAGTGCACCAGATTGGTGCATTTAACTTAAAAATGTACAAAATTTTCTTCAGGGGGAGCATGCCCCAGGACCCCTTAGAGGGTCCAAGGTCCACAGACTCACAGTCCACAGACAGTCCACCACAGTCTCACAAAATCCTGTGGGAAACACTGCCCAACATATCCTTACCACAGTCTGTATGTCCATTTGTTTGTCAGTTTTATGCAGGAGGAGGAAGCAGTTATATCTCAGAGACAACAACTGCAGAGTTTACTGGAGTCCATCAGAAAGCGCAACGAAACGGTCAGCACCAGCCTGAAGAGCCTAGAGGCAAGGTAAGTGAATGGAGCCCTTGAGGGCCTGCTGAAGCATGAAGACAGACCTCAGTGTTATCTTATGATACAACTTTTATCCAAAGCAACTCAAAGTACATCAGTCAAAGAAACAATCTGCCAAGAACAAACTTGAGTCTTCCTCAAAGATGCAGTGATGATAGAAAAAGCATTATGTTCTGATTTCAACCATTTTTCTTATGACATTTGCGTCAAAGTATCCAAAGACACATTATGTAGTAACTGTAGTTACTCTTAATTTAGGTTAAATAATATACATTTAAAAGGCATCAAAATGTATTTAAAGTACCTTAAAAGTGACTGTGTCTTAAAGTCTCAAAGACAGCAGTCAACAGAAAAGAAAAAGAGAGGGTGATTCCCAGATCAAAGCAAACTCATCAACTATGTGAATTCAAAACAGGAACAAATCAGTTTACATCCTGTTTGTGAAGGTTTGCCAGTGCGTGTCTTTTCTGGCACGTGGTTAAAATGTCTTAAAAACTATTTGTTCAGACTGAATCTGACTACATTAATAATTTAATCTGACTCCAATTGTAAAAGACCTTGAATTTAGGTTGCGATTCCAATTATTATTGATCATTATTGTTAGAATTTGTCTTAATCTTAAACTTTTAATAGTTCTAGATAATTCTATACTTTAAATTACACTTGTTCATTTGGAATCCTGTTGCTCCTGGGCCTACGTCACAAACTCGTCAGTGTTGGACCAATAGCCAGAGGTAAACAACTAATACTATTTAGATATTTAGAATATGACTTTAATCCAAATAGGAGTTTTGTGTAGTCATCTGTAGTTTCATGGCACGTCGTCTTTATTAAGCACATAGAACAAACAGCATGCCAACATACGATCGTTTGTAGATTGTAAGCCAAGCACCGCCTTTCTTTTAGAAGCCTTTAGCAGTTTTGACCTTGTGACTTGGGGAAGAATTCCCCCATACTGCCTCTGTAGGAGTGGTGGAAACCCGATGACTCATCTAGAATCAGAGGCTATGTCTGCAACATGTCATATATATACTTAACTAGAGTAATATCAGTAATTCGAGGTAATGACTAAAACTTTATTAAAACTTTATTATAACTGTATTATATTGACGGGTCGATCAACATTACATTGTTCTGCATGTACAATGTCTTACATTGAACCTGGAATATTCCTTTTACCTATTAAAATTCAAGCAGACACAATGGCTTGGGGCACTTTAACTTTGATCTTTAATCTTAGTTTTCTATTTGGCTTTAGTTAGAGTAATTTGAGCTAGAAGGCAAAAGGTCAAAAAGTTGTCCAATTCCAGAGATAAAACACAGTACAAATGAAAAGCTTATCATTTCGAAGGAATGTAAGCCATGGAGAGTGGGTAGAAGGTAGTGTTAATTTTGTCAGCTATTTTTTTAATTTAGTCTTAGTCCTGTGTCAAATGTCCTTGTTAGTTTTTATCATATTTAGTCAACCTTACAGTTTTTTGTTTTTTTTTTAGTCAAGTTTTAGTTGACTAAAAGTCTGGGCATTTTAGTCTTATCTTAGTCAAAGAAAACCTTGCTATGATTTTAACTTAACACAAACCCTGAGTATCCAGAAAAAAGTAAACTCTACACAATCAAAACTAGGTGGTATTATACTCAAAGTAAGTACTCTATTCAGATTATGCAGGCATATTACTGCAGACACCTTTTTTGAAGTATGTTTTTGTAGGCAATTAGTTTTTATAACATATTCAAATTAATTTTGATACCAAATCAAAATCATTTTGATGGTAATGTGAAGGACAAATAAACACAGTATTGTCACCAAATACATGCCAAAATACATGTCATTGGTCTATACTCAAGTCTATGTTACCTTTGCCGCTCATTTTCAGCTCCTTCACGACAGTTTGCAAGCCTATTAGCTTAATGAGTTTGGTTTAGCTATAAAACACAGCCTACATAATGGCTGTCTCGTTTGGAAGGATGCGTCCTCCGGGGGTCACATTTGTCGGCCGCATACGTCATCGAGGCTATCTTGTTTCAGAAAAGCAAGAAGGACACTTCGAATGCAACCTTTCGGGGGAATTCGAAGGATGCATGAGGTGTATCCTTCGTGGGCACTCATAACCCACAATTCTTTGCTTCAACGGAAATGTCTAAAAAAGAATTATGCCAGTTTGCCCGTAAATATGATGTTCAAACGCAAGGAATGTTAATTCCCAAGTTGAAGTACTCAGTAGATGGGTGCAGAGTATATAATATGTATAATTATATTAATATATAATTAAAATAAAGTATTAGACTAAAAGTACACCTGTAAATATTTTCTTTTCTCTTTACATCATTATAACTCTCCTAAAATGTACCTCATACATTCCCTTCCAGAGGGACTTTGTTCCCTTCTCACTCAAAGCGCTCGTGCTTGTTAAAGAGTGGCGTGCTGTCATAGCAACCATGTTACGTTCCGTTTCCGTATGTCCTACGAAGGCCGTCTCATTTAAACGAGGCTTGTTGAAATGATTTCTCATGCTCCCTGAACCACTCTTTCACAATTATAGCTTGATGAATCTTAGCATTGTCATCCTGGAATGTGCCCGTGCCGTCAAGGAAGAAAAAATCCATTGATGGATGACCTGGTCATTCAGTGCATTCAGGTAGTCCGCTGACTTAATTTTATTGCGGCATAACGTTGCTGAGCCTAGACCTGACCAATTGAAGCAACCCCAGATCATAACACTGCCTCCAGAGGCTTGTACATTGGGCACTATGCATGACGGGTGCATCGCTTCATGCGCTTCCCTTCTAACCCTGACGCGCCCATCACTTTGGAATAGGGTAAATCTGGACTCATCAGACCACATGAACTTTTTCCATTGCTCCACAGTCCAATCTATATGCTTCCTAGTAACCTGAAATTGTTTTTTCCGATTAGCCTCACTAACAAGTGGCTTCCTTATGGCCACACAGCTGTTCAGTCCCAATCCTGCAAGTTCTCATCGCATTGTGTGTGTGGAAATGCTCTTACTTTCACTATTAAACATAGCCATGAGTTCTGCTATTGATGTTTCACAATTTCAAGCATTTTAGTGATCTCCGATCACAATCATTCAAGATTTTTTTCCAACCACATTTCTTCCGCAAGCTGATGATTCACCACTATCCTTCCAGGTTTTAATAATGTGCTAGACAGTTCTTAACCCAGTTCCAGTGATTTCAGCAAACTCCTTAGTTGTTTTCTTTGCTTGATGCAGGCCAATAATTTGCCCCTCCAGTAACATCTTTTCCACAACCATGGGATATGTCTTCTGACATGGTTGTTTAAGAAATGAGAAGCTACACACTGCATCATTTAGGGCTAAAAGAATTGTTGCCAGCTGAAACATATTAATCACTGCAATAATGATCCAATCATAGGCTCTTAAGTATCTGCTTATTTAAATCCAAATGGCGTTTATGTATTTATTTTATTTATTTATTTTGTATTATTATTATTATTTTTATGCTTTTATATTGTGTTGTCTAATATGCATGCCTAAAGCCTAGTGCAAGTCAAACGTTATGCAAGTCTTTATGTAAGTCTTATATAAGTTGCATACTTTTGTATGGTTTGGACATAAAGTTGCTGAGAAGGACTTTTCAGAGACATGTGTTTCAAATTATGAGGGAAGAGGAAGAAATGTGGGCTCATTTTAAACAATGGATGGATGTTGTTTTTTCCTGTGGATGTACTTAAATACGACCTGTACAGTTAACATCTTCAGAGAAAGACCAAGCAAGACGAGAAGACGACCTTAAGACACCATTCTCCAATTGAAAATTTGCTTTCTCTCCTATGTCTGATAATTAAAAATAATTAATACATTTGTTATTTCTTTGCAAGTAACTGGTGTTTGGCTCTGTGACTTCACAACAGGGAAAAAAACATACATTTAAAGTCTTCAATTTTGTCAACGGAGTGATCCAAAACACTTTAAACATCAGTACAACCCATTGAAGAGTCTATCCCTCATAGCCTTTTTGTCATTACTGTCAAAAATTAAAGATGGCGCTACTGTTAATGAAGTCCATGGTGATAGATTTGACTGAGTTCTGGGTGCTGCTTTTCAGAGATTTCCTGTTACTGGATTAAACTGCTGCTGCACGTTGTTATCCTCTCCTTTTCCTTTGTGCAACATCACATTCATATTTTCATGAACAAATAAAAAAAGGAAACAAAAATCACAAGAATACATTAAAATCACATTAAATCTGAATAAAGCCTATAAAGCCTGTCATATGAAATAATTCTTATGTTAATAAGTATTTTTATATTTATTTATATATATATATATATATATATATAAATGGAGCTGTTTTTTTTTTTAACCTATTGACAGGCTTTAAAGATCATTGTCCTCCTGAGACCCTGCGATTCATTTTTGTATAGGACTTCTATTATTTAAGCTTTTTTTAGCCCATACATGCCACAGTTGTAATCCTGGAGTATCTTACACCCTGGGCTTGTCTGGGATACCAAATGTGATTTTGGCCAGGACAACCCCTCCTTACTCTATAGAAGTTCACTGAAATGTACAATTCAGCACATCAAATCAAATATGAATAAAACATTATTTTCAAAAACAATTAAGATATGCTTTTTATGCACCCAACTCTATATTGGCGTTAAAAAAGGCAAATTGTAAGACCTTTTTTTTTTTTCGGGGTCTTAGGAGGTTATAGTATGATGACAATATGATAGCATGATAGATTGTAATGCAAAGCAACAAAATCTTTATAATACCAGAGCAGGCCGAAAATATAAAATACATATAAATATCAGCTCCCACTTTGAATATATCCTAATAAACATTTTATGTTAGTATTATCAAAGGTCTGTGTTTTTTTTGTTGTGTTGGTTATTAATGGAATGCAGTGATTGAGAGATATACCTCAAAAGCCTGTTGTATCATATTTGAGACACTTATTTTGATGTGATTTGTCTATAAAATAATGTGTGAATTTTAACCAAGCACAAGTAGCTTCAAATCAGTAAGTACTCATTTTGAAATATAATCAGTAAGAATATAAACATTCTTGATACTTTTACTTCATCAAAATCAGCAAAGATTTCACAGCAAAAAGACATGTGCATCACAGTACAAAGGTGGCCAATTTGGAAATTATATAACAAGGTCTTCTACTTCCAGAAGAGCATGGAAACTTTCACCAGGAGACAGGAGACATCTAGTACATTGCTTAACAACAGGGTTTTCAGCAAAGTATTGATTGTGTTGATGTAGAGGCTTTAGAAAATCATGTTTCAAATATGATACGCATGGCTTTATATAAAAAGTTATGATGTTGTGCTAAGAAATATTTTAATATCTGATAGATTATGTGACATTGAGGGGGTGAAAGTGGAAGCAAGGAAGAGAATAACACAGGTGGTCCATTCCATTTATCAGACTTTGCTTCTGAGAGCTAAGGAGGTCTTAAATGAGGTTGAGGTAAGCACTTAGTACAGAATACAGTAATAACGTTATCTTTATATTTGATTGTAAAAGTAAATTAAAAAATACATATGAACATTTAACATAATATTTAAAAATGTATTTTTTTATCTGAAGTCATTTCAGTATTTAGCTTCTGTGTTTATAGTATTCTGAAGTTTATTCAGAATATTATTTATTAATTTCCATTCTAGGGGCGTATTACAGAAAGATTCTAACTTTAGAATCCTATCTTATCTGTTTGGTAGCTATGGCACTTTTAGTTAGGATCTCATTTAGGACAAAAGCTATTACAGAATAACATTTCCTAAATGCATTATCCTATCTTAACTAGAGATAAGATACGATTTTGTAAGATAAGATAAGATTCCTAAATCAAGTTAGGATTTGCTTCTGTAATATGAATTTGTGAAAAATCCTAATTTAACTGATCAGATCTTAAGACTTAAGATAGGACGTTTTCTGTAATACGCCTCCTGATATTTTATTCTTCATTTCCTTTAGTGTTCAAGTAGTAGGATATATTTATTGTTTATCATTGGTCATATCAGAAACACTTCTTTTGGTATTTTACTACTTTTTCTTTGCATAAGTTTTGCATATCAGGAAATGTTTGCAAGAAGAGAATATGACATGTTCAGAGAAGGTTGAGTAGTGAGACGTGTTGAGCTCCAGAGAAATACGTCCAATTGATCAGAATAATCTACGTAGCATGAACACCATAGTATTATCTGATTACTACCTGTATACTGGGAGGGAATCTTATACAGGGATCTCTGTGGACCCTCAGGTTTGTAACTCTTGTTTTCTGTTGGTTATAAGACTCTGTATGCAGAGGAGGTGCAAAGTTTGATGCTGCGGAAGACATCTCTGAACAGAATAGAAGACTGTCAGGACTACATAACTGCTTTTATTGACAAGATCCTAAGCACAAAGGGCCATTGCCTCCTGGTGTACAAAAAAAGAGTAAGCAGTTGTTCTCCTTGCATACAGTGAAATGAGATATTCAAGTCTCAACCCTGCTCTTCACATTGTACATCTACACTTCTTAATTCTTAAGCTTTAGAATGCATAGAAAAAAGATGATTGGTTGCCTGTGTCTTGGTTAATAACTTGTCTGTCTCGTGGGATGCACATGACACGTATACTGTACATGGTGTTTTTCTTCATACTGAGGTTTTCTTCCCTCACTTCTTTGTCAGTGTAAAGCATTTCTGTTGCAGTGGCCTTGTCAAACAAGCATTACTCTATAATAGAGCCCGACCAATATGGGATTTTTGAGACCGATACCAATTTTAGAGGGGGGAAATTCACTGATTACCGATATGTTAATTTTTGAGCTGGAATGAAAACAGATCTTTTCTATTTGGATTGTGCACTGATTTTGCACCGATATGACTATGCAAAGGTTCTCTGGGCTTTCTTAAATAAATATTTTTATCAAAGAATATTTGACATTATTATTATACATTGTCAACAAATTCTAGAAGTGAACACTGAGAAAATAAAGAATAGATAAAAATAAAATAAATAGCTTAATAAACATCAGTACTGTATGTTCAATATCAGTCAGTTGCTGACCATTTAAATAAAGAATAAATAAAAATACAATAAATAAATAAAAATCAGTGCTGTGTAGTATCAGTCAATTGCTGACCATTAAAATAAAGAATAAATTAAAATAAAATAAATAGCTAAATAAACATCAGTACTGTTTATGTATCAGTCAAATGTTGACTATTTTAATACTGCCAGTCAATTAGGGGCAGGTTGTAAAACAAGAAGCATTTACACCTGCCGAGATAAGAGAAAAACAGTGGCAGCGGTGTTACACCGTATTCTGCTATACAGGTTAAGGGGAAACTTTCAACAGTGGAAAACCAGACTTTTAAATATTACATTTTATAAATGCAACGACTGGAATTGTTTGGTTGAAGGGGGTACCAAACAAATCCTGAACAAAACAGTTTGGTGAATACATGTTTACACATTAGCTTCCACTCAGCTGACAAGCAATGAAAGTAGCTACGTGGTTAGCTAGTTAGCTATAAGCCTGTTGTCACGGAGAGTATAAGATGGACGTTGTTTATTTTACTTACCAGCATTGCGTCTCACCAACTTGGTAACAACATAGCATGAAATCAACACTCAACAGACACAATCCACCACCGCACCGTTGTCTGCTGAGCTGCAAAAAGATGCTCTGACAAACTATAGCTGGCTAACATAGCAAACAGATGTGATAAACATGAGTGACATGGTTGTCAGGGACAGGGTTAATGTTGTATTAGTTATATTGAAAAGGGGAAGATGATGGGGTCATTGTTCATTAACTTTCCAGTGTGTATTTCACAAACTAGTTAGCAGCCTACCGAGAAGACACCGCTTAACTCAGCATGGCTTAACTCCGCCCTGTCTGCAGAGCCACGTCATCTCAGCTCTGTAAACAATGGAGTCGGAGCGCACTCTGCTGGACAAACTACATTATGACACCAATTCAAGCATTGTTTTCTGCATTATATGTTCTGAAAAAAGTTTTCATATCTGTAAACATATACATCGATACCGATATATCGGTGAAAGGCTAATAACGGCCGATAATATCGGCCGACCGATTAAAGTTACAATAAATTATACTACACAAATTGGATCCTCAATTGAAATCATTGATTTATTTTTCTGGGTTTCGGTGCTTCATGTTCAGGACTTTTTCCACTTAGATTATCAATATTATTTTGGATAATATTGGCTCCATCATCTGTTTTGAGGTAGATATAGTTTTGTGTATTAGCTCTTCAGCTGGCTGTCAATAACATCTTGAGTCTATATCGTTCTTGCGTGTGTAGTTGAATAGCATTAGTTGAAATAGAATCAATGTAGATTTTGTTTTCATGCATGATGCATCTATCAGATTGTCTTTTGTCTCTTTAACTCAGATTGAGACCCAGGTGAAAAAGCTTCTGTCCCAGAAGACGTGTCCACCTGAGACCATGATTGAACTGCACCTTCAGATTCAGAAAGATCTCCAAGGCATCATGAAATGTGGTACTATAAAGTATTCCACTTTGTATACAAATCAATTTGCCTTTTTATAAAAATCTATTAACGTCAACATTAACGCAGTAATTTAAAATGTTTAATGCGTTGATTTTTTTATGTGATTAATGCATTTACTAACTTTGACATAAGATTCTTGTATTAAGAACCATTTGATTAAAAATCATAGAAAACATTTTATTCAGCTCTGAGTGAGTTCTAAATACTGATTGAAATGGGATGGAACCTTTGCGATGTGTTTGGGATCATTACACTCATGTATACAACACAAACAAGCATGTCAAGTCCTAACTATCACGTAAAAGCCAAACGTACAGTAAATGACACTGATGAGGGACCGCTGTGGTAGGCTAACTGCTTTTTGGAGTTTTCCTGTGGAAGGTCTGTCGACAGACACACGTGCAGCAAACTAATGCTGCATTCACATGACTCGCTTCAGCACTTTCAAATAAATTGAGCTCTATGGAGTGAAGCATCAGTATTTTCCTGGTGCTGCATTGCAATTCTATCAAACATTGTCATGCGGCACTCAAAGTTCAAACAGTTTAAACTTTGACCGTATTGCTTTTGATTTTTCGAAGCATCAGCCAATGATCACCGGATGAAGAGTAATTATGTGGGCATTGGTGAAGCTAAAAGCAGAACAAGACATTGGCCATGTTCGAAATGGCATACTACATTACTACTCTTACTACTTCTGCCATACATTGGTATAGCCATTCTGAACTCGGCCAGCTTTAGAGCGCTGTTTGAATTCGGCTTCACTATTGCTGTAGCAAAGTGGATAGCCACAGACTAGTTGATTAATATTGTGGAGGATGAGGGTTTAAGAAATGTAATGTGCATTGCAATTAATAGGTAACCTATGGAGACTAGTTCTCTCAATTAGTCAATCTCCGACTTGGACTTTGGGAAATGTTTAATGTTACTTGATTGATGCTACTTTAGTGCTTTTCTGTCTTTAAAATGTGGAAGGCTTTGTGTGGAAATTGTTGTTAAAACATTATTGTTGCATATTGCTTTGTTTCCTAAGAAGGAACTAAATGTAGGAAAGTAAGTATATATATATTAGTCAAATTTTTAGTACTTTCAAAATCTGTGATTAACAAGATAATGCAATCGAATATTTTAATCAACTGACAGCACTACTTTTACAACTTTTTCTTTCTATCTACCAAGGATTCATGAGGGTTAAAAAGGTTCCTGTTCCATTTACCTGTTCAACAATTGGTTTCAATCCATCTGTGTCTGGGAAAGCTTCAAACAGATTGAACTCTAATTCTGCTATAACTGCCATTGATGCACCTGCCTCTTCAAGTTCCCTGCAAGGAAGTACCAATGCTCAGTCTAACAGTCCCTCATCTAACAGTGTCCCACATGTTCCTCAGTCTCTTCAAGCTCATTCTCAGCCTCGTACTCTTAAGACGCCCATTGCTCACCAAATAAACAATACCTCTCAGTCAGCCAACCCTGGGAAGACCTGGACCTTTCACTATTATCCTGCCCTGCAGGTCTCCATCCAGACACCTATGCTGACCCACCCAGCACCAACCATGCCAACCAACACCCAAACATCTATTCTTGCAAACCCAATATCAACCAACAACCAAACACCTGTACTCTTCCACCCAGTACTAGCCAACAACCAAATACGTGCATTCTCCCTCCCAGTACTAGCCAACAACCAAATACCCGCACTCCCCCACCCAATACCAGCCATAACAACTGACACCCAATCACCCATACTCACCCAACAAATACCAGCCAACAACCAAACTGCACTTACCCTCCCAATCCCAGTTAACAACCAAACTCCTGTACTCACCCACCTAATACCAGTCAACAACCAAACACCTGTGCTCACCTACCCAATACCAGCGATTGACCAATCACTTGGACTCGCCCAGTCAATACCAGCCAACAACCAAACTCCTAAACTCACCCCCCCAGTATCAAACATACCAACCAACACCCAAACACTCATATTTAACCATCCAATGCAAGCCAATATTCTTGGACATGTACAAACTTTTGCAACACAACCCAATAATTCCTTAACTGTTGCTTCAACTATAAATACACTCTCTGTAAATGAAGCTACTGTGGCCTTTAGTGACCGCTTGACTGGAGCCACTGTGGCAGGGAATGATTCTCGTACCAATAATCTTTCCAAATTAAATCCCACCAGTTCAGCCTTTAACACCATTCCAAGCACAACTAGTGATTCTTCACTTCCTGTAAACCCAATGCAATCTGCTCCCATTGGAGGCAGTGACACCTTCCAGAGTCAGAAGGTCACCCACCATATCTCAGATCCCAAGGCTAACCACCCTGTCAAGGCATTGGCTGACTCTGCCTGTGATCAAGAACCTGGTGTAAGCAGCACAAATTTCACAGATATGGATCATCCAGAGAGCAACTTTCCCACCTCCACTGTGCCAGAGACTGATCCTGGAGAGCCTTCAACTGCCCCTGAGAAAGATCCTGTCCACTCCGCTGTCCCATCCAACACTCATCAGGCTCCTCTCGCCACCACCAAATCCACAGAGGAATGTTCTCTGGTAAAAAGTTCACACTTTCTGTTGAGATCACCACCAAAGTGCGGCCAAACTCAAACTGATCAGTCATCTATAGAGAGCTGTTCTAAACCAAAACGGTGGAGTGATCGCATGCCAACAACTTTCTCTCAACTTGTAGAGGGGACATACAAACCTTTCAGCTTGATAGACAATTTGAATGCAGAATCTCCAGTGGATTCAACTTGTAGCACATCAGAGGGCATAATCTTACTTGCAAGGGAGGTTAGTGAATGTTCGATTCTTACACAAAGCAACACAGTGTTTTATGTCAGACTAGAGTTTTTAGTCAAAGTTCTCTCTTTGTTTCATTGAAAGTGAGGTTTTGTTTTTTTCTGGTATAGAATACTACACATGACAAGACTGTCCAAAGTGATTTTTACCAGATGATGTCAAAAAAGGAAGATGTAGAATCCGCAGGTAGCAATTTAATAAATACCCTACCGCTAGAAACATACTTTATACAACTATGCGAACGCAAAAGTGAGTGCTTTGCCAGTACATGGCCAAAGCGTGGCCCATTTGAACATACTTAATGTGCGTTCTTGAGTTACTGTGGCTGTTATCAACCTCTGTACTCAAGGGGACGATAGTTACCTTCAAAAGTTTGTGCCATAAACCGGATTTGTTATTACTGAGGAAAGTTAAAATATATAATTAAATTACTTTAAATGTAAGTAAATTAATTATAAAGATAAAATATAAAAGATAAATATGTTGACTTTAATTTTGTTTAAAAACTATAACTTTCTTGAAAGAGAAAATTCACCATAGAAGCTGACAATTCACACTAATGTTTGCTATAGTGCCACTTGTGGCAGTGTTGAGAATGCAACTCGTACTTGTGTTTGAATCGAGTTCTAACATATTTTGGAATGCAACAATGCACAAAATCAAACTTGCGTCGCTAGAAGCATCTGCGTTCACATACTTGTGTAGTGTGTTTCAGTCTTAATTTTCTTCACCTTTTCAGCACTGAATCTCACTTAAGCAATACATACAGAGTAAAGTGTTTTCTTACACACTCACTCATATCTTTTTTCTTTTCTTTTCTTTTTTTTTTTTACTCTTTCAGTAACACTGGAACACACAAAGCAATTCAAGAGGTAGGTTCCAGATAGCAAATTCTTATAGTGCTGGTTGAAGGCCTGTTTCATAGTCTGTTTTAAAGTGTCCTGTATCGGAGGAATAATGATAGACCATCTATCGTATACGATAGACGTATACTAAAAAGATGCAACAGACATGACAGAAATTATTTTGGTATTAATAATTGTTATTTACATATTTAAAACCCTCTCCCACATATTACTATGATCTTTACTAGATGATGTACTAAAATTCATTTTAACAATGAAAAGTATTATAGTCAACAGTTATTACTGTGAATAGCTCTCAAATAGCCTCTTGTATGATTAGACAGTGTTTTAAAAAAATTATTTTGTCACATTTAGAAGCTTTTTACCATGTCCTTTTTTTCACACATGGTCTGATATTTGTTTCTATTGATAATAGGTTTCCGCGTGTAACCCTGGTGCGCCTGCCCATCTGTCTGCCTCCATCTGGGCAGCCACTGCCACAGTTCCGCCTTACTACAGATACATCCTCTGACTACATCTTAGTGCAAGAAACACAGGGGGGGCAGGTAAGCTCTGTTCTGTTTTAGAGATGTACTGACCTGAATATACAGTTGGGTTCAAAAGTCAAAATGTAATTTAAACCTAGTTTTTATCACTTTGAAAAATGTAAAACCAAGAAACATTATGACATGAATTGAAATATTTAAGATTTTCCATTCTTTTTTTTTTTTTTAATCACTAATAGGATAAGCTAATTTGTGACACTGACCACATTATCTCACTTGTACAAAATGTCAGATTTCCTTGCATCCATTGAAGTGCACAAGATAACATGGATGATCAGATTTTGCACAAACTTGTGGAGTCCACACCAGTCAAGTGTATGCTTTAATTAAAACAAAAGAGGGACATACCAAAAATACTAAGAAACTCTGAAGAGTTTCTTACTAAGAAATTATGGTATTTTTCGATGTAACCTTTCAATAAAATTTTCATGCTGATACTATAATTTGTAATGGAAAAAACTATATTAAATTTTAAAATGTGTACTTTAATTTAGAACCCATCTGTATTTGTCACATCTGAATGGCCAATATGAGATACCACAGAATATTTTAGATATTATTCCGCATAAGGAAAATAAATTTATTCTCAGTTGTGCCCTGTTCTTGCTCAGATTAAGCAGCTGTGGAAATGGCAGGAAGATCCAATACAACATAGAGCTTCACCCCAATCTGTAGCCCAAAGTAGCGACAGCCCCCTGGTGTCTGAAGTCGAGTTCTGTGCCGTGTGCCAGTCAGCAGGAGCCACTCATTTGTGTGTAAAATGTGGACGCGCTTTTCACTCTGACTGTCACATTCCACCAATCTTCATAAAACCTTGGTGAGTCCAACTATACACAGATCAATAGAAATCAAACTCAGTTGCCTAATTGGCCATGATTATGAAGTGAGCTCTATTTCTGTCTGAAAATACTTGTCAGTTTTTTTTTTATTTACAGTGAGGTGTTTGGAATGCATTTCTATGTAAGAATTTTAAAGGGTATAGTTCAACCAAAAAGGAAGATTCTGTCACCATTTACTTATGCTGTTTATTCTTATTACTGGAACACAAATGGGGATGCTATGCAGAATTTAACCTCAGTCATTGCATCTTTTGTCCATACAATGAAAATGAATGGTGACTGAGGCTAACATTTCTGCCTAACATCTTTTGCGTTCCACAGAAAGAAGAAAGCCATACGGGTTCAGAACAGCATCAGGGTCAGTAAATGATGGCAGAATTTTCATTTTTAGGTGTACTATCCGTTTTACAACATTTTCTGCCTCCAGATGTGAGGTGGAAATGTGTGCATGTGTCTTAAAGGGATAGTTCACCCAAAAATGAAAATTCTCACATTATTTACTCACCCTCATGATATCCCAGGTATGACTTTATTTCTTCACCAGAACACATTTGAAGAAAAATATCTTGGCCCAGTAGGTCCTTAAAATGCAAGTGAATGGAGATTTATCTTTTGAAGCTCAAAAAAACCACAGACAGTCAGCATAAACATCATCCATACGACACCAGCTGTTAAATTAATGTCTTCTAAAGTGACACGATCGCTTTTGGTGCAAAAAAGATAAATATTTAAGTACTTTTTTTTTTTTACACTAAATCATACTTCCGTTCTGCAGCAGTACACACGTGACGTAATTGCATTGGTATTTGAAACACGTGAGAACTGAGGCACGTGAGTCACAGCCGGAAGAGCAGCGCTGTTCACAAGTGTGTAGGAGGAACGCTGTACAGAAGCTTGGTTGGTTTTGGTTTAAATATGTATTTATCTGTTTGTTTACTCTCAATGTACAACGTACAACACATCACTGGATTTCCTGTTCCTGTTGCTGACTGCACGCTGCACAAGTGTTTGTAGCCTGCTTAGCATTGCTTATTCATATTCTCATACGTTCGTCTTTTTAGCCTTTGTCATTTTACCACGTGTTTCGGGTTTTTCTACTGTTTCATTTGTGTGTATTTTACCTGTTGCTGCTGGCGCCTAGCTCGAGTCTGTGTTTGTAGCCTGCTAGCTTTTTTTAGCATCGTTTATCTATCTGTTTTCAGCCTTTAATCCTTAACATCTGCCATTTTTCAGCGCACATCGGGTTTTCCCCCGCATTATTCTGTTATCGCGATTCAACTACGTGCATTTTCCACATGCATCCGCTTTCTATTTTTATCGCGATTAAACTGCGTGCATTTTACAGCGCGCACCCATTTTTCTCCTCTGTGTTACATGGATTATTGCATCAATTTCAAAGCGCCGCTTATCAAGAACAACCATAACAACAAACAATTGCGTGAGGGATTCACATCGATCTCAAACCCTCACTGCTCAGGAACAACCAACAACAACAAACAACTGCGGTAAGTCATGGCATCTGCTCATGTTATTTCTTCCTGCATTGCTTGTCACATGTTTACAATAGCCTCTTCCGTCAGTAGTGAGGGATTCACATGTGATAAATGTAAGGAATTAGTCAGGTTGCCGGAGAAGGTTAATGAGTTAGAGACACACATCCGAATGCTAGTGGAGGTCAGTGAGAATGAGAAGCCTGTAGATACTGTTTCGGATGCAGGCAGTACAGAGAGCAACACACACACTTTGGTTCTGGCTGTAGATCCCCCCCTGCATTGCGTTTGGGTGACGTCTCGGCGGCATACTCGCTCAGCAAAGCGACACCACTCTCCCGTTCCTGTTAGGGTTTCCAATCGATTCTTCCCACTCAGTGATGCACCCACTGAGGATCATGTTGAAAGAGCCCTTATTATTGGTTATTCTGTTGTAAGGAATGTGGAAATAGAGACTCCAGCCACTATTGTTAAATGCATTGGTGCCAGAGCGTCTGACATCAAATCAAATTTTCAAGTGCTGGCTAATGCTAAATGTAGATTTTCTAAAATTGTTATTCATGTTGGCACTAATGATGTCCAGCTTCACCAGTCGGAAATCACTAGAGATAATGTTAAAGAGGTGTGTGAATTTGCAAAAACGATGTCAGACACTGTAATATGCTCTGACCCCCTCCCTGCTCATCGTGGTGATGAGGTTTATAGTAGATTAGTGTCACTGAATGGTTGGATGTCTGAGTGGTGTCTGGAGAATAGAATAGGATTTATAGACAATTGGAAGAGTTTTTGACCTGCTAAAGAGAGATGGAATCCATCCCTCCAGGGAAGGTGACGCTCTCCTCTCTAGTAATTTGGATCATAGTCTTAATAATGATAGTATTTGACTAACTGGGGCCCAGGTCAGGAAGCAGACAAACTGGTTAATCCGAACGTCTGCTAGCTGCCTTGAGACGTCACACAGGTCACATAAACTACAACACATAGGGACTGTATCACCTAGATATCATGTAGAGACTGTGTCTGTTCCCTGAACTACCAAACACAAAACCCTCACTAAATCATGTAGAAAAAATTTGATTAAGGTCAAACTTGAACAAAACAAACAAATTAAAGATAAACACCATATAAAGATTGGGCTACTAAACATTAGATCTCTTTCTACCAAAGCACTAATTGTAAATGAAATTATTTTCATGTGCTCTGTTTGACTGAAACCTGGCTTAAACCGGATGAATATATTAGTTTAAATGAATCTACTCCCCCAGGTTATTGTTATAAACATGAGCCTCGTCTGAAGGGTCGAGGAGGAGGTGTTGCTACAATTTACAGTGAAGATTTTAGTGTTACTCAGAGGACAGGATATAAATTTAAGTCTTTTGAACTAATAATGCTTAATATGACACCGTCAGATATAGATGTAAATAAAAAAACTCTGTCGTCTTTTACCCTTGCTACAGTATATAGATCACCCAGGCCTTTTTATCAGATCTTGTTGTTACTGTAGATGGAGCTTTAATTGTTGGTGACTTCAACACTCACATAGATAATGAAAATGACACATTTGGATTAGCATTTATTGATATTCTCAACTCTCTTGGAGTCAGACAAAATGTAACAGGACCAACTCATCGCCATAATCATACGCTAGATTTAATTCTGTCCTATGGAGTTGATGTTGATAATATAGAAATTCTGCCGCAGAGCGATGAAATCTCGGATCATAACCTCGTCTCTTGTATGCTGCGATCAGCTAATGTTACTCAATCTACACCACACTATCGTTTAGGCAGAACTATTCTTTTGACCACTAAAGATAGCTTCACTAATAATCTTCCAGATCTATCTCATACACTCAGTAAACCCCAAAGCCTAGAAGAACTTGAAGAAATAACAGAAAATATAAATACAGTCATCTCTAGCATTCTTGAAAGTGTCGGCCCCCCTTCGATTAAAGAAAATTAAAGAAAAAAGCCTTGCACCATGGTATAATGATCACACTCATGCTCTCAAGAGAGTAGCTTGGAAAATGGAGCACAAGTGGAAGAATACAAAATTAGAGGTATTTCGTGGTGCATGGAAGGATAGTGTCTGTAGCTACAGATCAGCATATTTTAGCAAACTCATAGAAAATAACCACAACAATCCTAGGTGTTTATTCAGTACTGTGGCTAAATTGGTTAAGAATAAAGCCTCAACAGAACCAGATATTCTGTTGCAGCACAAGAGTAATGACTTCATGAATTTCTTTACTGATCAGATTGAAATAATCAGAAATAAAATTGGAATTATGCAATCATCTGTCACAGTACCTCAGAAAACAGTGTCTCATAATTTTCCTCATGTGCAACTTCAGTCTTTCGCTGTCATAGGTCATGAAGAGCTAACAAAACTTATCGAAACATCAAAAGCCACAACATGTTAGATCCAATACCAACCAAGCTCTTAAAAGAGGTATTCCCTGTAATCTCAGAACCTCTTCTTAATATTATTAACTCCTCGCTATCCTTAGGACATGTCCCAAAAAACTTTAAAATGGCAGTTATCAAACCACTTATTAAGAAGCCACAACTTGATCCTGTAGAACTGGCTAATTATAGACCGATTTCAAATCTCCCGTTTATGTCGAAAATACTAGAAAAGGTTGTATCCTCCCAAATATGTTCATTTCTACAGAGAAATAGTATATATGAACAATTTCAGTCAGGAATTAAGCCTCATCACAGTACAGAGACTGCACTTATCAGAGTTACAAATGACTTGCTCTTATCATCTGATCGTGGCTGCATTTCACTTCTAGTGCTTTTAGATCTTAGTACTGCATTTGACATGATAGATCACAACATTCTCTTGAATAGGCTAGAGAATTATGTTGGCATTTGTGGAGTTGCATTAGCATGGTTTAGGTCCTATTTAGCAGACCGCTACCACTTTGTCTATGTAAATGAGGAATTGTCAACCCAAACAAAAGTAAAGTATGGAGTGCCACAGGAATCAGTTTTAGGGCCTCTGCTTTTCTCCTTGTATATGCTTTCCCTGGGAGATATTATCAGGAATCGTGGAATTCCTTGTTATGCCAACAATACCCAACTTTATATTTCTTCAAAACCTGATGAGATTTCACAATTCTCCAAATTAGCAGAGTGTATCAATGAAATAAAAGATTGGATTGCCAGAAATTTCCTTCTACTCAGTTCCGACAAAACAGAGGTACTAATTATTGGACCAAAATCCTCATAAAAAAAAAAAAATACACCGCTAAAATATAATTTGACTCTCGATGGATGTACTGTTACATCATCTTCAACAGCGAAGAACTTAGATGTTATATTTGATACCAATCCGTCCTTTGAAAATCAAATTACCAGTGTTTGTAGAACAGCATTCTTCCACCTAAGAAATATTGCTAAATTACGACACATGCTCTCTGTTGCTGATGCCGAAAAATAATTCATGCATTCATGACCTCAAGACTAGATTATTGTAATGCATTACTGGAAGAATGTCCAGCAAGATCTAAATAAACTTCAATTGGTTCAAAATGCAGCAGCCTGAGTGCTGACGAGAACCAAGAAATATGATCATATTTGCCCCATTTTATCGTCGTTACATTGGCTACCTGTTAAATTTCGTATTAATTTGAAAATTCTGTTAACTACGTACAAAGCTTTGAATGGTCTAGCTCCGCAGTACTTAAGTGACCTTCTACCACGCTATATTCCATCACGTTCATTACGATCGCAAAATTCTGGCCTGTTAGTATTTCCTAGAATATCAAAATCCACAAGAGGAGGTAGATCCTTTTCATATTTGGTTCCTAAACTATGGAAAAGTCTCCCTAACGCTGTTCGAGATGCAGACACACTCACTCAGTTTAAGTCAAGACTAAAGACTCATCTATTTAGCTAGGCATACACTCACAACTCACAATTAGGCTGCTTTATTTAGGTCTGCCGGAACCAGAAACGGTGATCATGATCTATAATTCTGCAATAAATTGATGGAATCTATGCTAATATTATTTTATTTGTTTCCCTGTTTCAACTTCGGGACTCCTATCCCGAGGTCACCAGAACCGGCTGGATCCAGCTCCATTCCTGCTTCGTGTTGGACTCCACTTCTACCTGTCGCTGTGTGATGATGACTAATAGCAGCCTGTGCCAGCCAAACATCACTTCAGTCTATTTCGATGGACTTCAGAGGATGAACTGATGCCAACTCCAACCATAAGACATGATACTTCATATGCCATAGCCTGAACCTTGGACTTAGGATAGACCTCACCAAAATTACCGGCCAGGTTGAACTGCGATGCACCCAACTGATCTCTGCCTGCATCACCTCGGTTTAATGATGGACTACACTCTTGAAATGGAATACATAGACTATCAATTAATTGCCAACAGAAGCCTTCATCAAGCACAATTGCATCTATGTGAACTTCTGCAGTTAATCCAGGATGGACTTCAAAGACATTAGTCATTAATCTTACAGTTCATACAAAATCTTTGTTTTAAACACTGACCATTAACACTTAATTAGTTTAATAATTTTAAACCATGACTTGCACTATACATAAGTAATATTGGCATTATATTCATGATGTTAGCCAGAGGGGAACTGGCCCCCACAGTGAGTCTGGTTTCTCCCAAGGTTATTTTTCTTCATTAACCAACATCTTATGGAGTTTTGTGTTCCTTACCACAATCGCCTTCGGCTTGCTCACTGGGGTTATAAATACAATGATTATTTAATTACTCATTTTTAAACACAATTCACTATCGTATTTTATCAGGCTACACAAAGATGACTCTTAAGACATCATAGATATTACAGTTTTATCTTCTGTTAATGCCTGATCTTCTTTAAAGCTACTTTGAAATGATGTGTTGTGAAAGGCGCTATACAAATAAAAATGACTTGACTTGACAGTGGTGTGTTTGTTTGCTTATGCTGGATGTCTCAACCGAGTGGAGAACGTGAGATTACGTCGGAATCATGGCAATGTGAATACATAACATGAGAGACCGTGTGAACTCCACCCTCTTGTGCAGCTGGCCCTCATGTTGGATTATAGTTAAAAAGTACTTAAATATTGACATTTTTTCCAACAAAGTGATCGGATCGCTTTATCCGCTGGAGTCTTATCGATGACGTTTATGCTGACTGTCTGTAATTTTTGAATCTCCATTCACTTGCATATTAAGGATCTACTGAGCTAAATAATTTCTTCAAATGTGTTCTGGTGAAGAAAGAAAGTCATACAAACCTGGGATATCATGAGGGTGAGTAAATATTGAGAGAATTTTCATTTTTGAGTGAACTAGTCCTTTAATGGTGTTCATCTCTCTTGCAGTGAGGAATGGGTGTGTTTGCTGTGTCAGGATGTAAATGATGAGACAGTCGTGTATGGCAGTAAGCAGATGACATCCAGTCTGAGTCCGCAGGATCAAAAAGTAAGACCTCACTAGCCTGACTGGATTTATACTGCCTTCAAGTAGACATGGGAAGCTTGTACCTCCAAGCTGGGCATTCGTTACTACGACATGTCTCGCATTCACGTGGGACACAAAATACAGAAGAAGCTAAACTAAAACAAATATACAATTAACAATGGCAAAAGCTCTTTTTCTTTTGTACCGGTGAATAAACATAAGTCAATAAACCCGAATCACTTATACACAATGATTTATTAATGCATGGTTGGTATGTAACAAATTATTAATTAATTTGCTTAAACTGTGAAGGGTGAGTCATTAGTTGACTGTCATATACAGTATATCAAATTAATGTTAATGAAATAAAGTACAGAAGTTAAAATAACTTTGCAAAATCATTGGTTTTCATCATCTTTCATGTAGACACGCCCCTTCCAACATCCCAAATCAGAAAATTGTTTATCATCTACAACAGTGTTTCTCAACCGGGGGTCTGCGGCGTAATTGCAGGGGTCCGTAGAATCATTTAAAAAATATTTGAAAAACACATAGACATTAGGACCCGGGAACAGCCGTCTGAATCCCCTTCAGCTGCTCAGAATCAGATGTCAAGATGCACTCCCTGAAGATTACCTAAGCATCTCTCTATGACTGATGTTTTAATGTTTGTGTACGCATATGTGTTTTGGTGTGCAGCGCGTTTGACTGGCTGACATCAATTACTGTACGTATCATGTAAAAGTAGCTTTGGAATATAAGTTGCAGGACCTTTAGGATGATGAAAATAAATAAATAAACTAGACTTATACCAGAAAATATGGAAGGTATATTATTTTAAATGGCAAAATTATTTCCAAAAATAGAAAACATCAGGTTAAAAGTCAAATACTGAAAAATGTAAATACTGATCAGTAACAATAGAAATGTAAAGGTCAGTGTAATGTGGATCCTTGTCAACAAATTAAACAAATGTATGGCAAATGGTTAGAAATTCATATAGTTATACAATACAGTTATAATACTGTGGTTACTGAAATATAATGTTTTGATAAGTTAATGTCTTTTTTCGTGATTAATGTAATTTTATTGCAATGAAATATTGAAATGGTAATATAATAATGTTTATATAAATGAAGGTGTTAAATATAAGTAAAAATGTGAAGTAAAAAACTGGTTGAGACTGGTTTGAGATATGATGGGTGTCCAGTCCTCAAAAAAGGTTGAGAACCACTCATCTAGATGTACAGGTGCATCTCAATAAATTAGAATGTCATGGAAAAGTTCATTTATTTCAGTAATTCAACTCAAATTGTGAAACTCGTGTATTAAATAAATTCAATGCACACAGACTGAAGTAGTTTAAGTCTTTGGTTCTTTTAATTGTGATGATTTTGGCTCACATTTAACAAAAACCCACCAATTCACTATCTCAAAAAATTAGAATATGGTGACATGCCAATCAGCTAATCAACTCAAAACACCTGCAAAGGTTTCCTGAGCCTTCAAAATGGTCTCTCAGTTTGGTTCACTAGGCTACACAATCATGGGGAAGACTGCTGATCTGACAGTTGTCCAGAAGACAATCATTGACACCCTTCACAAGGAGGGTAAGCCACAAACATTCATTGCCAAAGAAGCTGGCTGTTCATAGAGTGCTGTATCCAAGCATGTTAACAGAAAGTTGAGTGGAAGGAAAAAGTGTTGAAGAAAAAGATGCACAACCAACCGAGAGAACCGCAGCCTTATGATTGTCCAGCAAAATCGATTCAAGAATTTGGGTGAACTTCACAAGGAATGGACTGAGGCTGGGGTCAAGGCATCAAGAGCCACCACACACAGACATGTCAAGGAATTTGGCTACAGTTGTCGTATTCCTCTTGTTAAGCCACTCCTGAACCACAGACAACGTCAGAGGCGTCTTACCTGGGCTAAGGAGAAGAAGAACTGGACTGTTGCCCAGTGTTCCAAAGTCCTCTTTTCAGATGAGAGCAAGTTTTGTATTTCATTTGGAAACCAAGGTCCTAGAGTCTGGAGGAAGGGTGGAGAAGCTCATAGCCCAAGTTGCTTGAAGTCCAGTGTTAAGTTTCCACAGTCTGTGATGATTTGGGGTGCAATGTCATCTGCTGGTGTTGGTCCATTGTGTTTTTTGAAAACCAAAGTCACTGCACCCGTTTACCAAGAAATTTTGGAGCACTTCAGGCTTCCTTCTGCTGACCAGCTTTTTAAAGATGCTGATTTCATTTTCCAGCAGGATTTGGCACCTGCCCACACTGCCAAAAGCACCAAAAGTTGGTTAAATGACCATGGTGTTGGTGTGCTTGACTGGCCAGCAAACTCACCAGACCTAAACCCCATAGAGAATCTATGGGGTATTGTCAAGAGGAAAATGAGAAACAAGAGACCAAAAAATGCAGATGAGCTGAAGGCCACTGTCAAAGAAACCTGGGCTTCCATACCACCTCAGCAGTGCCACAAACTGATCACCTCCATCCCACGCCGAATTGAGGCAGTAATTAAAGCAGAAGGAGCCCCTACCAAGTATTGAGTACATATACAGTAAATGAACATACTTTCCAGAAGGCCAACAATTCACTAAAAATGTTTTTTTTATTGGTCTTATGATGTATTCTAATTTTTTGAGATAGTGAATTGGTGGGTTTTTGTTAAATGTGAGCCAAAATCATCACAATTAAAAGAACCAAAGACTTAAACTATTTTCAGTCTGTGTGCATTGAATTTATTTAATACACAAGTTTCACAATTTGAGTTGAATTACTGAAATAAATGAACTTTTCCACGACATTCTAATTTATTGAGATGCACCTGTATGTGTTTCTCACTCGTAAATACGACTTCGCTTGATCATTCATGTTCTTGGAACTCAGAATTATGATATTTACGACTCCACTTGAAGGGCACACTAGACTCAACACTTTTAAGAATATAGAGAAGTGTAGTTTAGCATAGTTTGCCATCCCACACCTCACTTTAACTCTCCTCACTAATCTCAATAACTTTGCTAAACTATATGATATAAAGTCACACTGATGCAATAACGTGTTTTGTTTGACTCAGAAGTGTGAGAAGCTTCTCCTTAGTCTCCTGTGTGATGAGAACAGGTGCCTGCTCTACAGTGCCACCAAGGTAAAGATACAGTTTATGGTGTATTTGCAGCAGATCCTGGGCTTCTTTAACCCTCATTTACATTTCAGCATTGAGAAAATAATTTAGTGAATATACATCTTAGATAAGCTGTGCTTTGTTTTAAAAGCATCGCTCAAAAACGGCAGAATTTGAAATAATACTTGGCCGATTCCTGGGGAAAAGGAAGCCTCCTTATCGGACTGCTGCTGAACTGGTATCAGATATTTGGACTGTTTTTGACATCCTGGCAACGAACCCTGAGGTAAACCACTGTAGAAATGGCAAATTCAGCTTACCTTATTTATGTGCAATCTAACGGAAACTGTAGAGTCATGTACAGTACTGTGCAAAAGTTTTAGGCACTTGTGAAAAATGTTGCATAGTGAGGATTTGTTCAAAAATAATGACATATAGTTTTCATTTATCACTTAATGTCATACAAAGTTCAGTCAACATAAAAAAGCTAAATCAATATTTGGTGTGACCACCTTTGCCTTTAAAACAGCACCAATTCTCCTAGGTACACCTGGACACAGTTTGTCTTGGTTGTTGGCAGATAGGATGTTCCAAGCTTCTTGGAGAATTCACCACAGTTCTTCTCTGTTTCGGCTGTCTCAATTGCTTCTGTCTCTTTATGTAATCTCAGACTGACACGATATTCAGTGGGGGGCTTTGTGGGAGCCATGACATCTGTTGCAGGGCTCCCTGTTCTTCTATTCTAATCTTTTCTATTGGCAAAAGTAATGTTTGGGAGTCTAACATTTATATTTCCTATTGACACACTAAAGCTGAAAATATAAATAACCATCTTAAGACAAATGCTTTTGTGAGACATCTTATGTGCCTAAGACTTTTGCACAGTATGTATATAACTGTTGAATTGTAATATAACAGAATACAAGTAACATATTTTTTGTTATATACACAGAGGAGAGACTTGGTTTTTGAACTGCAAACATCATTTCAGCAACAGCTGAATGAGTCTTTTGGGAAGAGTCTCCATGCATCTCTCTTGAGATATTGCAGTGACTCAAGTGACAAGGAATCAAGAAACACCTCAGAGACACAGACAGAAGGAGAGAAGCACAAAAAGACTTTAAAACGGATGAGAGAGTTTTTCTCAGCAAACTGTGGTACAGCAACAAAGCGACCCTGCTTCGATAGAGGGGATGAGAGAGACGGTTGTGGGAGCTCTAAAGCTAATGAACACTGAGTGTATGAACTGCATTGAAGTCTTATTAGTTTTGAAGCCACAGGAGTACTTATCTTGTGAAGAAGAAACTACCTTACTAGAGCTAACTTTATTTATTATGGCAATTTATGGTTTGTTTAATTGACTAAGTAAAATACATATGAAAACGAATGTTTGGCTTCTTGTCCCAGGTCACACTTCATTCACTGTTCATTTCATATCCAGAGCTGCCACATCTATTTCTGCATCTGTGCTTGCACATTTGTATAGATTGATGTTATTATACAGCTCTGCAAGCAGAGGGCACCTTTGTGCTATTTCGTGTCACAGATCAAGTTCAAGTGCTGGATGGGTTCTCAAGCAGTTGCCTTATTTATTTGGGCTGTATTATAAATGAAACATAAGATTAGGTTATATGGCGTTTAGATTTGTGTGATACGATGTATAGGCTATTTGAATTACATTTTGTTGAAATTGTTCTTTTACAAAAAGCTACAGTATTGGACGAGGGCCTAGGTGTGATGAGAAAAACTTCCTCTTATTCTTGCTAGAGTTGGAAATTACTTCTGAAACTAACACTGCTTTCAAGGTCTCAGTACGGGCATGTAAGGTCACAGATTTCAATTTAGAGAGATCCATAAGCCTCCAAAAATCAATATTTCACACACACAACCCTGATGAAACGAAAGCATCCTAAGCTGTTTGGCTGGTTGTGGCTGGTTTAATTGTCTTGAAGAACTTTAGCACCATTGTACCCTATTATATAAACTTTATAATATGTTTAATATCTAAACATATTTACTAAAATATTACCCGTTCAAAACTAAAGAATTCACTCTGTGTGTGTGTGTGTGTGGACACGTGCATGTGTGCACAAACCCCGTTTGAGAGAAAAGTATGCAATTTGTGGTAAAGATGCAATATCCAGTGGAGCAGGTTGAGAGGCTAGAGAACCAAATGGGGTTTGGGGCTAAATTATGGATCATTTGGAATATTTTTAGGTCAAATTTGTTTCATAGATGTACAAAAACTATTTAAAGCTGTTTACATCTGGAAAGGTGAAAGGTAACATCTGGTTCTTCCCATGCAGGACAGAATTTACCTGTTAAGATAATGGAAGGAACAATTTCTTTTAAACTGTTATTTCTCTTAAACAGTTATATACACAACAAAATTTTCTTTTTCATTTTGTTTGTTTTGATGGTCTTGACCTGGTCAAGTTTGGTTCCAGTACCAAAGTCTATGCAGTATTTATAAAGAATTCATCACCTGTCCCGGGTCAAAAATGACCCTGAAACAATAGGATAATAATTTGGCCATACAGTAGCTGGTTTAAGCTGGTTTTACAGTCTGACCAGTTTAAACGTGCTCAAAACCCTTCTAAAATCAGCCAACTGAGCAGGGTGTGTGACCTGCTTAAAGCTTAGGCTAGTTTCGTTTTTTTATTTTATTTTATTTTATTTTTTTTCGTTTTTTTATTTTTTATTCTTTGTTTCTTTTTCATATCCAAGGTTTGAGGCAAAAAAAAATCTTGCTGTTGAAAATAGCTGTCCTGATTCTTCCTGTCAGGAGAATTATGTTGTTTGTTTTCTATATTGCGCACTTCTCGCCGATTGGTTCGAAGTCGACTCAACTTCCATAAGCTCCACCCACTACTTTTATATATAGTTGGGGCTGCATGTGTTAAGCATACAGAACAGAAGTTTATAGAAGAAATTGATGAAATGGTTGTCCTGGTCAAACCGAGTCCTCAACTGAGCAGTAAAGCTATGGATGGAAACCAGCACAAAGTGGAAGCGAACGTTTTGCTTCTTGGAGCGGAAAATGTTGGGAAGTCAGGTGAGCACTGAAAACGAAAACATTCGTCCTCGTGAAATGGGATGTTAAGTATTGTTCGACAAGTTAGACTTGCGAATGATAATTGTTTTTTATTGTTTGCAGCGCTCACTGTGCGTTTTCTCACCAGGAGATTCATCGGGGAATACGGGGATATTGGTACGTAAATTGCGGTTGTGCTGAAATTGCAAGCAATACTTTGTATGATTCTGTATAGTTTTTAATGTGTCTATTTTCTTTTTCAGAATCAATATACAGTCACATTGACAAAACTGATGGGCGAGAGATCTCCTTAAATATTTGGGACTCTCTGTATCCACAGGTAAGATGTCATTTATTTTGTCGCATGTATTATGAGGCGTTTGATTAGCACTTAAGTTTGTAGTGTGATGTGAACATAGGGGGCCGTTCAGACCGCACGCGTTCTTGCGGAAAAAAGCAAGACCCGGCGTATCGTATTAAGCAGAACGCAGGTGTCTCGAGACGCGTTTTAACAGTTGAAGTTCTGTTTAAAAGGATAGTCCACCTAAAAATTAACACTCCCTCTCATACCATCCCAGATGTGTATGATTTTCTTTTTCTTCTGCTGAACACAAGCGACAATTTTAAAAGAATATTTCAGCTCTGTAGATCCATACAATGCAAGGAAATGGTGGCCAGAACTTTGAAGGTCCAAAAAGCACGAAGTCAGCATAAAAGTAATCCATAAGACTCCAGTGGTTTAATCAATGTCTTCTGAAGCGATCCAATTGGGTTTGGGTGAGACAAACCAAAATGTACCTTTCATTATAAATCTTGACATCTGCAGTCACCTTGGAGATCATGATTTGAGGTTCGATTACACTTCCTAGCATGCTCTGCACATGCGTCAAGCACTGGTGAGTGTAATCGAGCTTGAAATTATGATCGTGCCTAGAGACTGCAATGGTGAGATATGGAGTGGAGTCTTAGGGATTACTTTTATGCTACCTTTATATGCTTTTTGGACCTTCAATGTTCTGATCACCATTCACACGCATTGTATGGACCTACAGAACTGAAATATTCTTCTAAAAACCTTTATTTGTGCTGCAGAAGAAAGAAAGTCATACACATCTGGGATGGCATGAAGGTGAGTAAATGATGAGAAAATGTAAATTTTTGGGTGAACTAATCCTTTTAACCTGAAACAGAGCTAAGGGGCCGTTCGCACAGAACGTGTCCCTGTGCTGAAAACTAGACGCGGGTGTCTTGTGACGCGTCTAAAAAAACATGGCGCAACAGACCTCCGTGTAGCGCATGATTAAATCAATAAAAAAAGTATTTGTATTTTAAAAACAGCGTGGATGGGCACAAACGCTCATTCTGTGTGAACATCCCCTTACCCCTTGAATTCTGTTATCTCCAGAGCTGCGAAACAACCGAATCCATCAGTGACAAACAGCTTCAGTGGGCGGATGGTGTGATCCTTGTGTACAGCATCTGTGATCGCTCCAGCTTCGAAGTGGTGCGGCAACAGGTGCAGCTCATCCGCCAGACCAGAAAGCTCTCCACGTCTGCTCCAATCATAATCGTGGGGAATAAGCGAGACCTGCAGCATCAAAGAGCCGTGTCGAGCGAGGAGGGCAGACTGTTCGCCCTCTCCGCAGACTGCGGCTTCTTCGAGATCTCCGCAGCTGAAACCTACCACGGCGTGCTGCTGGTCTTTCACGAAATTCTGGACCTCATCAGGGAGTCCAGAGCACTGAAAAAAGGCATGGCTGGAATCAAGGGCATAGTCAGGAGCGTGTCCGCAGTTTTTGGGAAGAAATGGGAGTAGAGAACTGAGATGCCATGCTGAGTTGATAATGATGATATTAGTGCTGATCAAATCGCTCATGGCAGAAGAGCAACTAATAGTTCAGAAGACAACTTGGACTGACGTGGTCTGGGGACTGACACAAAGGGTTGCTTTTGTCTAATAAACCTAAATGAAGGGTAAAAAGAATAATGTTGATAGCAGGTTAAAATTTCAGGGCCCAGCCTTATAGAGAAGAAAAGTCGTTTAAGTTTGTTTCAGCAAGGCAATGAGGGGACTGCTGAAGATAAGTGATCCTGGGCCTTGATGCAAGTCGGTTAGTGAATGTGCAATAAATGAAAAGAGAGACGGTCCAGCTGTAGTCCTTGTAATTTCTGAAAGAATGATCCTTCAGCCCTGAACAGATAAGATAGAGCTGAATTCAAGTGAGCTTCTGCTCCAGATCTAAGATACTTTAAGTAGAGGAATGGACTTTCTCCTTTTATTGTCCGCCTCTGAAGAGTACCATCTGACAGTGAGAAGTTATTGAGAGTAACTAAATGTAGTAAAATGTATATAGAAATTGTATGTATATATTGTAATTTCCAGAACATTTTTTTTTTTTTTCTTTCTAGTTTCTGAGGTTGGTGGTAGTACAGTTGAATAACTGGTGATAACAGGCTGTTATCAGACTTCATGTTCATGAATACGTACAGTACAAAGAGAAGAAATTCCTTTTATAGCGATGAATATGCCTGGATCTTTAACTTTTCTATGAAAACATGTTTAACTTGTATATTCGTCAATGATAGATTTAGGATTCAATAAAGGAAAATCAAATACCTTTTGTTACACAAGTATTGTGATTTAATAGCTATTCTCTGCTCAAATTATCAAAACAACATAAACATTTTATAAAATGTTTTATTACATTTGTTTCAGGAAAAAGCACTATATGAGCTTAAGGCTGTGAGGATTTGGGTGTAAACAATAAATCATGTCAAACTTAAGCACCTAAATAGTAAGAATTCACCTATACATGTTGCACCAGATCAAAAGTGCAGTTTAGAATCTCACTGAAATCAAGTCACTCTCGCCAATCTTTTTCCAGTTCTATTTTAATTCCAATATTCTGTTCAGATCAGTTATATGACACCTGTACTTTACACTAAAAAAACCAAAAAATTTTAGCCTAATTTTAAGATTTACGCATTTAAATTTCATAACAAAATTCCATCACAATTCCAAAATTGGAATTTTATGAAGTGTCTTTCTTTCAGTGACATTGATGCAGTTCACTTTGTTTTCCACTCTGTAACTTACATGGACTATCCTCTCTTTCAGTCGTGTGTAAAAAAAATATATGCATGCTGGAGTTTTATTAGGTGAAGCTTTTAAAGTAAGCCAAGGAATAGAAATATATTGATATGTAATATGCTAATATTTGTAGAGTCATATATATACAGGTGCATCTCAATAAATTAGAATGTCGTGGAAAAGTTCATTTATTTCAGTAATTCAACTCAAATTGTGAAACTCGTGTATTAAATAAATTCAACGCACACAGACTGAAGTAGTTTAAGTCTTTGGTTCTTTTAATTGTGATGATTTTGGCTCACATTTAACAAAAACCCACCAATTCACTATCTCAAAAAATTAGAATACATCATAAGACCAATAAAAAAAACATTTTTAGTGAATTGTTGGCCTTCTGGAAAGTATGTTCATTTACTGTATATGTACTCAATACTTGGTAGGGGCTCCTTTTGCTTTAATTACTGCCTCAATTCGGCGTGGCATGGAGGTGATCAGTTTGTGGCACTGCTGAGGTGGTATGGAAGCCCAGGTTTCTTTGACAGTGGCCTTCAGCTCATCTGCATTTTTTGGTCTCTTGTTTCTCATTTTCCTCTTGACAATACCCCATAGATTCTCTATGGGGTTCAGGTCTGGTGAGTTTGCTGGCCAGTCAAGCACACCAACACCATGGTCATTTAACCAACTTTTGGTGCTTTTGGCAGTGTGGGCAGGTGCCAAATCCTGCTGGAAAATGAAATCAGCATCTTTAAAAAGCTGGTCAGCAGAAGGAAGCCTGAAGTGCTCCAAAATTTCTTGGTAAACGGGTGCAGTGACTTTGGTTTTCAAAAAACACAATGGACCAACACCAGCAGATGACATTGCACCCCAAATCATCACAGCCTGTGGAAACTTAACACTGGACTTCAAGCAACTTGGGCTATGAGCTTCTCCACCCTTCCTCCAGACTCTAGGACCTTGGTTTCCAAATGAAATACAAAACTTGCTCTCATCTGAAGAGAGGACTTTGGACCACTGGGCAACAGTCCAGTTCTTCTTCTCCTTAGCCCAGGTAAGACACCTCTGACGTTGTCTGTGGTTCAGGAGTGGCTTAACAAGAGGAATACGACAACTGTAGCTAAATTCCTTGACACGTCTGTGAGTGGTGGCTCTTGATGCCTTGACCCCAGCCTCAGTCCATTTCTTGTGAAGTTCACCCAAATTCTTGAATTGATTTTGCTTGACAATCATAAGGCTGCGGTTCTCTCGGTTGGTTGTGCATCTTTTTCTTCCACACTTTTTCCTTCCACTCAACTTTCTGTTAACATGCTTGGATACAGCACTCTGTGAACAGCCAGCTTCTTTGGCAATGAATGTTTGTGGCTTACCCTCCTTGTGAAGGGTGTCAATGATTGTTTTCTGGACAACTGTCAGATCAGCAGTCTTCCCCATGATTGTGTAGCCTAGTGAACCAAACTGAGAGACCATTTTGAAGGCTCAGGAAACCTTTGCAGGTGTTTTGAGTTGATTAGCTGATTGGCATGTCACCATATTCTAATTTTTTGAGATAGTGAATTGGTGGGTTTTTGTTAAATGTGAGCCAAAATCATCACAATTAAAAGAACCAAAGACTTAAACTACTTCAGTCTGTGTGCATTGAATTTATTTAATACACGAGTTTCACAATTTGAGTTGAATTACTGAAATAAATGAACTTTTCCACAACATTCTAATTTATTGAGATGCACCTGTATATATAGACTTTATGCTCTCTCATTTCAGCTTGTTGTCTCAAGTACATTTAAAGTTACAAAACAACCCCCCACCCCCTGCAATCATTCCAGATCTCACTTAAACTGTATCAGACAGAAGCATATTAAAGCAGCTGTGACAAAATAATACATTGCACTGGACTTTAAATTCAGTTTTTGCAGGATTTGGTACACATGGCTAATCAATGCTTTATTTTAGCTTTTAAAATGCCTGAGCATACCGAATGCTAAGCTAAAGATATATATTTTTTAAAGTTAACCTGTAATTATTAGTGTATTCACTACCTACTGTAGAATTATTTTTGTTTTTTTAGACCTATTGGAGCTGCTGTAGAGATACAGAGCTGTAGAGGAGCTGTCTATTCTGTGTTTGTGACTACATTTATGTGTTAAATCTTAAAAAGAGTGGAACCTATTGCTCTGTGGTTTCCTTCACTGGAATGACCTGGTCTTCAGATGAAGAGACAGTGCTCAAAAACTCAAATGCTCGTTGGCTCTGTGATACTAACTGCATGATAGGTGCCAGCAGAACCTCAGCGGTTGAGGAACGGCGGCGGATCATATCAGTAGTGGGCACAGCCAGTGTGTCAAGTTCTGGAGGGTCTGAGATCTGGGCATCTATCTTTAAACTGCCCTTACGGCCATTTGGGACTGTGGTTGGAGTTGGAGAGAGAGCTGGGCTGACTGGAGGGCCGCTGGCAGACCCACGTCGAGAACGGGTGTAAAGGCTCCTGCGGCGATGTAAACGACCATCCATGGCCTTGAGGAAGAGGCTGTTTGCAGAGACCCGGTTGGATGGACTTTCAGGAAGTTCATCTGATGTTGGGTTATTGATTGCATCCAGATCAGACACCTGTTTCACCTGTGAAAGAGGAACGCACTGTAGTCACCTGAAAGTCTGTTATTAATTTCGAATATGAGTTGGAATATTTACACACTAATCCAAATGTGATGCCTGATGGTCTAGATAGTATACACATGATATCTTTACAGTGCCACATATTAGATTCAAGGAATTCAAGAAAGGAATATTCCAGGTTCAATACAAATTAAGCTCAATCTACAGGCATTATATTGATTACCACCAAAATTAATCCCTTAATTAGTCCCTCCTTTAAAAAAAAAAGCAAAAATCCGTTACAGTGAGGCACTTACAATGGAAGTTAATTGGGCCAATCCGCAAACGTAAAAATACTCATTGTTTCAAGAGTATAGCAACAATATGTGTGTTAACATGATTTTAGCATGATAAAATCGGTTACTAATCTTTTTTTGTAAAGTTAGATCCAATTTTACAACTTCGATGCCAGGATGACGTAACATGTAAACCCTGCAATCCCCCAAAAATTATGATTTTAAAAACATTACAGCTATTAAAAGAAGAATTAAAGTGCTTTTATAAAATTATACGCTTCACATTTACGCCTTTTAACCCTCCAAAATATCACTTCCATTGTAAAATTTTTGCTTCAAGTCAAGATTAATTTTTGTGGTAATCAACATTATGCCACAAATGCTGTCGATTAAGCTTAATTTATATTTAACCCAGAATATTACTTTAAATCAGGAAACTTCAAAACCACAAACTGCTTCATGCCTGCCATTTAACGTTTTTGGCTTCACTTGTGCATTTTCAGTGAATGGTGTACTGCATATTTACTGGCATTTCTATGCTTAGAAGAGCTGTGTGAATATTTATTTGCAAATAAACCTCTTTAAAATCTGGTGAAATAGGACAACCTGAGAAAAAAAAGAAGCAATTACAGACAATTACAGACCACACAGAAATAAACCCATTGAAACCCAGTCTTGAACTGAACAGGGCTGCGTTTCCCAAAAGCATCGTAAGCTAGGTAGATTGTAGTAACCATTGGCGCCAATGGTCTCTACGATCAACTTAAGCTTGCAGTGCTTTTGAGAAACGCAGCCCAGTTGTGTTTTCAAGTTGCTACAGTTTTTTATTTGTCAATGAAATTTAATTAAGATACAAAATGGCCTGAAAACATTACAGTATGTACCCAATCTGAAATTAATATAAGACATGAAAGGGCACCGTGCTAAAAGAAAACTGAAAAAATTCCCCAAAAGGCACACACAGTAAGAGAGAATAAATAAGAACAGGTAATAATGCAGCACCAGCTATTATGAAGGCATATTTACTGTCCTTGAATTTTTATTTAGTTATTTTTATGGGAACACAAAGTGACCCATTTAGCTTGTGTCTATATATCTCACAAACTCAGACGTGTTCTAAACAGAGATTGAGGCTTTGGTAAAGAAAGCATGGTCGTAATGCTGCGGAAACTGACAGTGCCACTAATCTGCCTTATTTTAGTAACACACAAGAGGTCCAAACTTTGGTGTACTCTCGGTTTTAGACTGTTTTTTCTTACTAAGTTCTGGAGTTTGAATAAACAGGTTCAAAAGAGGTGTATTTTTAAACAAGGTTCTAGACTGTTGAGTTTGTGTAGGCATTCTCACCAGGTCATAGAGTGGGGTAGTGTTGATGAGCAGCTGTATGAGAATCTGTCCCAGTTCCAGCAGGTCACTCATGATATTGCGTACCTGAGCAGGTAGATCCAGCATCTGCTGTACAGGAGGCAGACCCTTCAGTGCCTGTATACCCGAGGCGAGTTGAGCCATGAGCAGAGATCTTAGTTCCTCTATGCGATGCACTTGAGATATGTAAAATGTCAGAAGCAGCTGCAGCAGAGATGTTACCATCTCCATCAGCCGCATGAGACCCACCTGAACATGAGACAAATGACAAAATACCAGATCAGGAAACTAGTGACAATGGTACACCTGAAAATGAGACCCAACACAATGATACCATAATTAAACAGTGAACAGCAATACACACATGTATGGACCATGGCACAAAAGGCAAGTCACACTTGAGCAAGAGTGATATAGGGCAAGCAATATGCAGAACTTCAAAGTCACAACAGTTCATTAAGGTCAAATTAGTCACGTTTTTGCTGCTGAAACTTAGAAGCAAGTGGCCTGGAAACAGAGCCTAACAGTTTGATGAAGTGGCAATAATGACTAATCACACACCTACAGACTGCCTGCAGGAACGTGAATAGAGTTATCCTTTGCCTCAAATGTTCCTTGAGAATACACTCGCTGTTCTGTACAGGTAAATTAACAAACAACAGAAACTGCAAGTGCTGTGAAAACCGGTATTGTGAGCCACACTGATGGGGTTAATTGAATATTATCACAAACAAAAGAGACAGCCCTACATTCTTTTAGACCTGCTATCCTAAATTATTTAATCTCTCTCTCACACTATGTCCTCTGTCTACAAGTTCATTTTGTTTGTTTAGTCTTCTGTTTTCAATTCATTTGGTCCTAATCTTCTGACATATATACAGTACGTATGTTTTTCCAGTCTTTAACTGTCCAATTTTGCTGAACCTGTGCCCACTGCAGACTCAGCTTTCAGTTGTTTGCTGACAGAAGTGGCACCCGATGTGGTCTTCTGCTGTTGTAGCTGCTGTTGTAGTCTGAGCTAACATAGTCTTTCTGTCAGCTCGAACCAGTCTGACCATTGTCCGTTGACCTCTCTCATCAACAAGGCATTTTCGTCTGCAGAACTGCCGCTCACTGGATGTTTTTTTTGTTTTTGGCACCATTCTGAGTAAACTCTAGAGACTGTTGTGCGTGAAAATCCTAGGAGATCAGCAGTTACAGAAATACTCAAACCAGCCTTTCTGGCACCAACAATCATGCCACAGTTGAAATCACTGAGATCACATTTTCTCCTTATTCTGATGGTTGATGTGAACATTAACATTAACTTAAGCTCCTGGCCTGCATCTGCATGATTTTATGCAATGCATCGCTGCCACATGATTGGCTGGTTAGATGATTGCATGAATAAATGTACAGGTGTACTTAATAAAGTGGTCGGCGAGTGTATATATTTATATACACATTTGTGTGTGGTGCTACACACATATAAATTCAAACACAATCCCTGTCTGGGCATCACTTTAACAAGTCTCTTATCATGTATCAGTATATTGTCATGGTGGCTTGAAGGACAGAACATTTCATTTCCATAGGAGAGGCCTGGTATCTGAACTGAGTCAGATGGGACCTGACAAACTTTACAGTTTTGGGTCAGGTTCAGAGTCAGAGCAGGCAGCCAGTCTCTCACGTGGAGCTGCATTTGCTGCCAGACAACGTGAGTGTGAGTGCACATTGCTAAAACAATACTAGGGCCCGTCTAGCAGACACAGGCACACAGTCCTGTTCTGGCACAAGGATCCACCAACTGTTGCCCGTTCATTTAGGTAAAGAAGAATGTGGGTCAGCCAAATATGAAGGTTCCCTCTTTGTTGTCCATTCCCATCATTATTGGGCCACCACCTCACCGCTGGTCCACTGCACAGCCTGTGACCAAAATGTGAATTACTGTTGCCAAGTCTCTGCAATGTGTGTGTCTCTGACAGTTCAGAAACCACACAGCATCTCTCACGAGGGCACACACTCTCGGCCTGTTGCTTCAGGCTCTCTGGGGTGTCTTTTGGGTTTGTTACTGAAGACTCTGTAGAACAGTGCACTTGTGCTCTCAGCCCCAATTACTCTCCATTCTACTGCTGGGAAAATTCTGGCCTAGCACCGCAGGACCTTGTTCGGGGACAATAGTCCACTTTGGACCCTCTGATCCTCGGCCAACAGGCGTGTCGACCCATACAAAATATATAACATGAATTTTGATAGTTTGGCATCTGGACAGCAAGTAAAAGTTTCCCATCATGCAAAACTCTGAGGCTTACTTTATGCAGCAGTACTGCTATAGGGTAAATGCTACCTGTACATGATAAAATACAAATGATGGTGAGTGGTTACCGTTTTGAGAACATCAGCATATGTTGTGTTTTGGATGCTGGTGTGCTGATGTTACCAGAAGGCTTCTAAAACAGCTTAAAATAAATATTCCGTATTCCATACAAGTTAAGCTCAACTGACAGCATTTGTAGCATAATCCTGATTACCCAAAAAATGTATTTTGACTTGCTCCTCCTTTTCTTAAAAAAAATCTGGGCTACAATGAGGCACTTACAATGGAAGTGAATGGGGGCCAATCCATAAACATTAAAATACTCACAGTTTCAAAAGTATAGCCACAAGACGTAAATAATATGTGTGTTAACATGATTTTAGTGTGATAAAATCGCCTACTAACCTTTTCTGTTTAAAGTTACAGACATTTTACAACAAACTCTAAAACCCTAAAATGATTTAAACAACTTTACAGCTCAAAATAATACATTAGTTTTAACAGAAGAATTAATGTACATGTAAGTGATTTTTAAAAAAGTTTAAGCTTCACATTTCTGCCTTTAAACCCTCCAAAAATTGTCCCCATTCACTTCCATTTTTTTAAGAGAAGGTGGGATGAGTCAAAATTATTTTTTGTGGTGATCAGCATTATGCCACAAGTGTTGTCAATTGAACTGAACCCGGAATATTTCTTTAACCAGCAAGACTTGGTCGACCAGCATTATTTGAAAGACCATGGTTGGCTGACCAGCATAATGACTAGCTACATTTTGCTAGTAAATGGAAATTCATATTGGTCAAGCTGATTGCAAATTGACTGAAAATGATTACTGGCTACAAAGTACAAAACTAAAATTGTAATCTGGAACATAACATTATAGATAACACCTTTAAGTTAATCTACTTAATTTTGGATTTGTAGTATATTAAGTACCAATTTACACTCCTTTTATTAAAAATGTGTAAACATGAAATTAAGCAACAATTTGCTATTTGTCATTCCTGTGGCATGTCTTTGAAAGTCAAGACTGATTGATAATGTTCCAGAAACCATGTTCCAAAAACCAGCTTGACCACCTTAAGATGGAATGTCCAGCTGGTAGCTGATTTGTTGCTGGTTCCTACCGGCTTGTTTACCAGCTTGGACCAGCTAATGATCACCTTGGACAAGCTGGAAACCAGCTACCATAATTTTCTCAGGAAATGATTATAAGGGCGGAGGGCTTGCTTCTCTTGAAAGCTGGCAGTGTGTTTATCAAGCATCGTTGGAGCATCTCCTCACCCTCTAGCTGTGGTGGTTGTGTATTTGGTAGGTCTATAACACATGCTTTCACTGCCAAACAGCACGTAGCAGTAGTTCCCACTGGAGTTCAAACTCAATCATGACTATTATCTTTCTAAACAAGCACTCCCATCCCAAACACACTGCAGCCTGGCTCTGTTTGTGTGTCTCTGATTTAAAAAAATAAATAAAAAAACTGCTTTCTTCTTACATCATCAGGAATGTTCCATTAGTTATTTTAATAGTCATTCTGAGTAAATAAAAGAATTCGCTACTAGGCTAGATTTAATGCTGATGTCTACATCTAGCAGGAATACTAACTCTTTAATGAAGAAATTCACAACAACAACAACACATTAAAATCAGAGGTGATAAATCCACTATTTTGACTAAAAGCATAAATGTAAAATACTGTGTAAATAAGTTTTATGAAGTCAATTATGCTTAAAACTTTGGGAAAGGTAAAATCTATCCTGGTGGCTCCATTTCTTTGAAAAGGGAAAGGCCATAAATAATATGTTTTCAACTCAGCAAACCAAAAGTTGTGCTACAGCTTGAAACTTTTTTCTCCCTTTCCCCATGTCATTCCATGCCTGAGTATGTCTCAGGGGTCTTGATCTAGAACAAGTAATTGCAGTGATTTATTCTATGTGGGTGAGTCTACGGACTGGACAGGAAGCCCTGGGGGTGGCAGGGCAGTGCAAATGGCTGTAGCATGGTACACAGCACGTAGAGACTCTATTTTAATTTCAAACCCATAAAAGAGGAAATGTGCCGGTGGTTTAAGAAGCTCATGAAGAGCTGTAGACAGCGATATCACCCCATCAGTGTACATGGTTTAGTCTCTATACTCTTCCAGACATGTCTGTAGCCATATTTATTCCATGACTTTATTGCAGCAAATTACTCTCCATTACTGACTTGTGAGTCACGTCTTCTTTATATATATATTCCAAGTCTTTATTTATTCTGATGTGTGTTAACACAGTCAAGTTAAACATCAGTTGATAAGTATCAGCTCCCTTTTTTTAACAGACTGAACTAGGTATTTAATTGTCCTGAGATAAAATAAGTTAAATATAAGATTTTGAACCTCATATTCACTTAGTCGATTATACTATTAATATCATGGAAATTGTGATTTCATAAATAAAACATCAGATTTGTCCTGCTGTTTGGATGGAGAACTCCAACCAAGAATAGCATGGATGGAGCCTTATACAGGCAAGTTCTGTATGTTACACAAACATTCATTCCTCTGACGTTTCATGAGATAATGTGGCTTTATATATGATGTTGGAATTCCGGAATAGTCCAACCGGAACTCAGGCTTAAATTCATTTCAAATTCTGTGATATGACCAGAAAATTTCTGTCAACTGATGCTCTTCACCTAATTTGGTAGAGTTGGAGCAAATTTGCTTTGAAGCATTGTTGAAAATCCCACAACAGACATCTACTATGCTAAAGGAATATGCAAAATACTGACTGGGCTAACATGTGAGTGATAACACACGGCTAGGTGTGTGTTAATAAAGGGATAATAACAAGTCTACTTGTCAAATAAATAAATAAATAAATGGACATAGTTTGATAGTTTACTGTATGAGCTTACTTCTAGAGATTGCACAGTGATCCGAGAAGCAGATGACACACAATACCTGGATGACTAATCTTAATACCCAGATGTGCGGTTGTTACTCAGAGATATCAGACTGCTAGGTGGCGCCATTTACCAGTCAGAATTGAATATTCCAGAGCACCGTGTAATATACGATTTTAATGCATGATGTGGAGGCGAAGAACCATCCGAAGCAAAGTTATTGGCTACATTATTATTGTTAATGAATGGGGGAAAATATTTTTCAATTTGATAAAATCTGAATCTGTAACAAGAACAAAAAAGTGACAAGGGGGATTCAAGGGGGTGAACACTTTCTAAACGGTTTGGGAACAAAAGGATGTCTTTAAAATGTGCATTTGTTTTTCTTTCAGAATTTTTCATGGTTCCCTGTTTTGTCCGTGTGACAAAATGTTGTTAGATTGCCTATGTTTGAACTCAAAGTTTCCTGGAGATTGGATTTGGCAAGTATGCTTTTGTTTGTTTGTTTTCTCTAGGGGAAATGGTGTTATCTTTAAAAACAACAACAACAAAAAAAAAAAAAAAAAAAAAAAAAAAAAATCACTTCATTGTTGGTTTAGATCTCATTTTTGAGGACATGACCTGATACTCACGTAAAGTTGATCAGATCGGAGTGACTTTTATACAAGGGCCTACCGTCTCAGCAGCTGCCCCCAATGTCTGCAATACGCTGTCCACTCTTTCTCTCAGCTTCATCAATTTGTGGTACAGCTGCAGATACACACACAACAGCAGACTGCGGATACGTGTCCACATCCGAGGCTCTTCTTCTTCATCATCACTATCCTCCTCATCTTCATAACTCTGCACTCTTCTCTCCCACTCATGACCTATAAAATGAAACAGTGTAAATTGGTTGTGCCAATACAACTTCTTTAAATTAAACAGAATTCTATTGAAAGTAGAATGAAAAACTAATTAAATAAATCTCTCTATGCCCATTTCCATCTGTTAGTAAAAGGCCGTGTTCATTCCCCACAACCAGCAGAACAATTGCGCACTCTAGTGGTTACATCCGCATGTGCATTAAAGAATTGTAAACCTATATTTGTTTTGCAAAAACCCTGTTGCTTCGCTTCATGAGAATTTTAAACAACAGTGTCTAACTAGGTTTCACTATGGCTTACGCATTGTGGGTGGCAGGGGTAGGTAGTAAGCAACTGCCTCCTCTGATTGAGTGATGAGCTCGTCCAGGCCAGCGGCGATAACTCGCCCAGTTGCTGTTTTTTGAGCTGCCTCCAGGAGGCGCAAACTGAGCTCCAACATTTTGTCCCATGTGTCTACAACTCTGTCCAACTCATCGTTCATACGAGATTGCGCATGATCCATCCGCGAGAAGAAAGCATTCTTCAGATTAGCAACCACCTGAGGGTAGAAAGGTACGGAGGGCATCAACAAGGGGACGGTGATGTTAGGCAAATCAAATAACATGTTAGTTTGAGAAGTGACACAGCAAAATGAATACAACCACTGAGACACACGACAATACAGGGTGCGAATTACTTTGGTTGGAAGAAAAAAAAACAAAAACAAAAGGGTGGTAGGGCTCTTAAAATAAAAAGTACATATATCAAACAGTTTAACTCTACATATTACATAAAACAACTTTTAAGTAGCGTTGTAATAACCACAAATTTAAAGCTCGTATTTTGACCAGGCACCGAACGTTAGTCACGGCTTAAAAAGTCTAGGAACTGTGCTAGGGAATGCAAAACAAAATTTGGTTTGCATGCAACCAATCTTAATAGATTGCACCCTCAGAATCAAAGCCAAAGTGTGTAACTTTTTCGGTGTTAAAATACTTTCTCCTATCCCGGTTTAATATGCAGAGACAACTATAAGAAAGCCATTTGTAGGTTTATTTTCTTGAAAACTGTAAACACTGTGTCTCTGTGGCGCTATGAAAGCTCCACTAACAGTCGACTCAACCAGTGGCGTGAGTTGGGGGTGGGACTATCTGTTTGTTCAATCAACGGCACATAGAGGGAAAGCAGTGGCTGTTTCTCAATGTGCGTTATTTTGTGTGCTTACGTTCTCGTGGACTCGTTCAACGTCCTTATACACTGCCGAAGTTCAATACCCAAGAATGCAAGTACCGAGAATGCATAAAATTACCCGGATGTGTTCTTGATCAGGCCGAATATCGAGGATGCGTTGGATCGTTACTTGTGGGCAAGAACCCGGTACTACAGTGGTAGACGAAGGACATTTATTTATTGTGTTTCCCCGTAAGAGATTCCTGCTGTAAGCTCGCGAAAGTCTGACGGCTTGTGTGAGTGGTTGCTGGGCATCATTTGTATAAAGTAATAAACACATGGAGGAAACGTGTATTAACAAACTTTATTCTTTTAATGTTTTACCAGTCCTGCAAAACCTCACTGGTGTGATGATAATAGTGCTGTCAATTGTGATAATGCTTGTAGTTCTCTCTCTGGCTACAAATATGCTGGGACGGGCAGCTGCCAACAGGAAGATCGAAGCACATCTCAAAGCTCACAATAGATGCGTTCTACGTCCTCTTAGGACTTGGCAAGACTGGTCTTCATAAAAAATGCAAGTCTGTTCTTTGCTTTCTTTGCTTTGAGAAACACCCTATGTTTATTTTTGCAATTCCGTTCGGTGGCGCAGGAAACTTTAAAGAATAGAAATTCCTTTTTAAAAGTTGACAGTGTCATTGTATTATTCACATAAGCCTACTGCACACTCTTACACACTCACCTCATCTGTGGGCTGTTGGAGGATAGGGAAAAACTTTTCCAGTTGCTCCAAACCCACCAGAGCAAAATTGTTCACAGCCTCTACTGCAAAGGTAGACACACAATGAAATCACTTTTCCTAAATTAAACAAAATTAACCCCTAAAGAGATGCATGATGTTACATTATACAGTAGATTTGTTCAGAATAAACCATTTCTGTACCTACAAAACCAAAGGACTGAAGAATTGTTCTTTGGTTTCATTAAATGGAAATAACCAAATAGAGAGAGTTCTCAGTTGAGTCAAGCTTCACAGTATTCTTCAGAAAAGAATGTTTTTATCAAAAATGATAAATCTCTCATGATTTTCTCTCCTTTATGCCATCTCAAATATGTTTCTTTCTTCTGCAGAACACAAAGATTTTTTTATGATATATCATGTGTGTTTGTCCATGCAATGTAAGTCAATGGGGTTCAAAACTTTTAAGCTCCAAAAAGGAATTAAAGGCATCATAAAGGTAATCCATACGACTCGAAATTTAATCAGAGGTTTATAGTAACGAAGTACAAATACTTTGTTGCTGTACTTAAGTATAGTTTTTTAATATTTGAACTTGTGTATAAATATTTCTGTTGACTTTCACTTTTACTTCACTACATTTTAAAGAGAAAATTAATACTTTTACTCTGATAAATTTCTCCCAACCCTTTAGTTACTTTTGCGACTGAGCACCGAAAAAAATTACATTACATGTGGATCGCCAATAGTGATGTCTGATACGTGAAAGATTAATTTGAATCTAATCTTTTACATTTGATTCCTTTGAATAGGTCAAAAAGATTAAAAAAGTGGTCTGAAAGATTTGTTTTGCGAATCACGAATCTGAAACAAAATCACTAAGTAGCGTGTGTCGAACAGCACCTATTTTAAATAAATATTAAATGTATTATTCAGCTATATAGCAACAGAGAAAGCATTAAAAGCATAAGATTACATGTTTTTGAAGAGAGAAAAAATAATTTTTGAAAAGAGAAAAAAAAATTTGGAAGAGAGAAAAAAAAGATTTAGGAAGAGAGAAAAAAATGTAAGACTTAGGCTCAGGAAGGAACTGAGACACTATTATTATTATTATTATTATTTTTCACTTTGCGGTTTAGAGCTTCCGTATATAATGACTATATGTGCTCATGATGAAAATGTCTAACAATAACATTTGCAAAACTAATTTAACCTGAAACAGATAGTAACAGGAGAATAATTATTAATTATTTTTTAAGGAAGATGTGAATGGTGCTTGCCTAAGCAAAACTAGGGTGTTCTGGATGGTTGCTAAGGTGTTCTCAGTGCTTTTTGCTATTGCATGGTTACTAGGGTATTTACAAGGGTGTTCTGGGTGGTTGCTGGGGCATGCTATGCAGCTGCCAAAGTGCTCTGCTCTGTGTTGTAGCGCATTGCTACAGTATACTGTAGGTGTTTACTTGTCTGGCCTGAGTGGTTGCCAGGTTGTTGCTATGCTGTTGCTATGTTGTTCTCTGTGTTTGTAGCACATTGCTATGCAGTTGCTAGGCTGTTCTCGGTGGTTGACAGGTTGTTGCTTTGCTGTTGCTATCTTGTTCTCTGGGGGTGTTTACCCTTGTTCACTTCAAGCGTTTTTACTGATCGTATTGCAATCCGATTGAAAAAGCGCATTCCATTTATACTTGGTCTCCGCCAAACAGATATACATCCGATCTTCAATTCCCGACTATATGCAAATACTTCTGTGATTATGCTAATGCCAGGCATCTAATAAAAACAGTTTTTTTTTTTGGACAGGTATCTGTGTGTGTGCGCGCAACTCTGTGTTTTCCCCTCTGGGCTTGTTGTAGGTAAGATGCGTCATGCGCATCAGCAGCACTCATTTTCAGTATTTAATTTCATTTTGTCAGCAGTCTGTATCAAATAAATGAAGATAAAAATGTGCCTCTCCAACAACGTGCATCCGTTTCTTAATTTTGTATTATTTATTGTGCGATGTGAGCCCTGTGCAAATGCTCGGTAACATAATAATAATATAATAATAATTTTTTTTTCTTTATTTATCACATTATACATTTGCACATATACAGTGAAATTCTTCTTTTTTTCCACATATCCCAGCTAGGCTGGGGTCAGAGTGCAGGGTCAGCCATGATACGGCACCCCTGGAGCAGATAGGGTCAAGGGCCTTGCTCAAGGGCCCAACAGTGGCATCTTGGCAGTGCTGGGGCTTGAACCCCTGACCTTCTGATCAGTAACCCAGAGCCTTAACCGCTGAGCTACCACTGCCCCTGTAGCAGCTGATGTATGGGCAGAGTAAAGTGTTTGAAGTGATCAGAATGATTTGTATCCGCCTCAAATCCATCTTTGAGGGCATTTACACAGATAGCAATCCAATCAGCAAAAAGTGACCAAGTGTAAATACCCCTTCTGTGTTTGTAGCAGTTGCTAGGCTGTTCTAGGTGGTTGCCAGGTTGTTGCTATGCTGTTACTAAGTTGTTCTCTGTGTTTTTAGAACAGTGCTATGCAGTTGCTAGGGTGGGTGGTTGCTGGGTGTTGCTCACTGGCCCAAATGAAAAGAGCCTACCACAAGTCTCTATTCTGATCACTAAATATGGCTCAGGTTCCTCTGCAATGTTCCAGTTTGTTATGGACTGTTCATATCAATCATATGTCAAATCTGCATATGTTTAACACATAACCAGTATTAACAATATTTCTGTTATGTTGTGTTTTTTTCTATGTCCTCCTGGGAAGCTCTTACTTACATGGTCAGAAGTTGCAGTTGCGATGTAATGTGCGTTCAAGTGATTTTATTAGAAAAGAATAGGCCCGTTTTGCAATTTCCTATTTTTTTCTTCTCTTTTTTCTTTTTACTTTTTTTACTTGTCTTTTTCACTTTATTAGCACCAATACAACAAAATGAAGACTATTCATGTAGTTTAATGCTTGTAATTTATGCTTTATCTATCTTATTTGATCATTCTTGTGTGGCCACATATACTGATGGCAGATGTTGTTTTGTTGCACAAGCCTGTCACCTCATAAGCCTGCTAAATGACCAAGGGTAAAACTTCACCTCCAAAGTGTTTAAACAGGTAGTAAAAGCGTTAGGGGTGAGTCATCAATTGTCAAGTGCTTATCATAGTGCTAAAATCAATGCTCTGTACATACTGTGTTGAAACAGGGAAAGATTGGTCTGAGGGTTTACCGTTGCTTATGTTCGCAATATGAGAAATGGTACAGAAGTCACTGGAGTTCAGTCCGGCTGAACTCGTGTTTGGACACACAGTTCAGGGACCGCTAAAACTGTTACATGAACAGGTTCTTGCCTGTATATTTTTGGATTAGGTAAGGTCTTTTCAGGAAAGGTTTCACAAAGTTTGTGAGGTTGCTAGGGCACATCTGGCTGACACCCAATCTAAAATGAAGGCCCGTTATGACAGAAAAAACATTGTGCATAAATTTCTGCCAGGAGATTCTGTGTTAGTTCTTCCCATTCCTGGTTCGGCTTTAGAAGCCAAATTATCTGGTCATTCTCTGGTCATTTCTGTATGGTTGAGAAGAAGCTTAGTGATACAGACTATGTCATCTCCACTCCTGACTGCAAAAGGAAGAGTAGGGTATGCCATGTGAATATGCTCAATACCTACCATACATGAGATGCAATTGAGTCTCCTAAAATGGTACCTGCTGTGCCTTCTGTTGCATTACTGTCTGTGTATAGTCCTGAGGTGGATAGATTAGTCATGAGGGATAAGCAGACCTCCTGTGGACGGTTACAGAATCTTATTGTTTTTGCTAACCTAGAGTCTTGCCTTTCACATCTTTCAGAGGTTAAGCATGCAGATGTTGTGAAATTGATTTACAAAAATCACACTCAATTCTCTGATGTTCCAACTCAGACTACAGTGCTAAGTCATGACGTAGATGTAGGTAAGTCCCAACCAATAAAGCAGCACCCTTATCGAGTGAACCCCAGAAAGCTTGAAATAATAAAAAATAAAATAAGTAGAGTAATTGTTGCAGCAGTAGAGCTCCATGGAGCTCTCCCTGCCTACTGGTCCCAAATTCCAACTCCTCGTTTAGATTCTGTATGGATTACCAAGGCAAATAGTGTAACAGTACCTGATTATTTTCCTTTACATCGAATGGAGGATTGTGTAGATCAAGTTGGTTCTTCGTGTTTCGTCACCAAACTGGATCTTCTTACATATGATTGGCAGGTGTGTTTGACCCCTCGCGCCTCTGAGATTTCAGCTTTTGTCGCTCTTGACAACTTCCTGCAATATACGTTCAAGGCTTTTGAAATGCAAAATGCACCTGCTACTTTCTGCCTTGTGCAGAAGGTTTTGTCAGGAGTGCCAAATTGTGAGATTTACTTAGATGATGTCGTGATTTACTCTATGAGTTGGGAGGATCATTTGGATGGCCTTGAACTAGTGTTTAAACGGTTGGCTGATGCTTCGCTAACACTGAATCTTGCAAAGTGTGAATTTGCTTAGGCAGTAGTTACTTATATGGGTAAGCGGATTGGACAAGGACAACTGTGACCTGTTGAGGCAGAGGTGTCCACTATCATTGATTTTCTAACCCCAACTAACAAACTTGAATTACAGCATTTTTTCTGGGGATGGCGGGATACTACCTCAGGTTTTGTAAAAACTTTGCTGTCTAGTTTCCCCATTGACTGACCACCTCTGTAATTCAAAAATATTTGTGTGGAGTCCAGAGTGTGTATACGCATTTAATGCTGTTAAGAATCTCCTTTGTAATGCTCCTATTCTTGCTGACCCTAACTTTGCGTGACTGTTTAAGTTACTGGTGGATTCCAGTGTTACTGGTGCTGGAGCAGTTTTGCTGCAAGATTATGACCATAGCATTGAACATCCCATTTGTTACTTCTCAAAGAAGTTTTCTAGGTGTCAACGTCATTATAGTACCATCGAGTTGTTGGCCCTGCAGCACTTTGAAGTGTATTTAGGGGCTAGTTGCAGTCCCATTGTCATCAACACCGGCCACAACCCTTTAATTTTCCTTGCGTGGATGTCAAACGCAAATCAGAGGTTGATGCGCTGATCTCTTATCGTACAGGGATTCAACCTTGACATCCATTGTAAAAAGGGGGCAACATTTTTTGTTGCTGATGCACTAACTAGAGTGCATGAAGGTGAAAATGAAGGTATGTTGACATTGTACATTTTTTGCATGCAATGTGTGCAAACCTTTTTTTTTTTCCTTTCAATGTGACTGTTTGTTTACAAACCTGGGTTTGTAATCTTAAGGGTGGGGGTGTTACGTCCAGATGTATCTTGTGTGCATGTACTGTGTGAATGCCAGTTTCATCTCTCTCTCTCTCTCTCCTCACAGAGTGTCGTGATTGGTTGTTGGGATGGGAAGATGAGTATAAAGCCTTGGCAGTACCTCACTACAATGAGTTTATGAAAGTGGTGTTGTTATAGTGGCTTTTTCTGTGCACTTTGGTAAAAGGTAAATGTTCTTAATCTATTTGACAGAGAGTTCTGTTGTTGAAAGCTTGTTGATACAGCCATTGAATTCTAATTTTTTTTTTTTCCAAAAGTTGTAGGGAGGTGGATGCCTGTTTTATGAGTTATGGAAACTGTCAGGTTTAATTTTTTTTAATGTATTTTTTGATTGCTGGAACAGGAGAAGTGAACTCCAAGTCCTTGTTACACCTCTCCAACCTTAGACTGGAGTGGGCTGTAACAAGTATGACGAATGGATGCTTTATACAACACTGGGTTTAATTCATGTCTTTTGATGCGACATGATCGTTTTTGGGTGAGAACAGACCAAAATGAATGTCCTTTTTTACTATAAAATTTGACATCTGCAGTTTGCTTGCCTCGAACATGATTTGAAGCTTGATTACACTTCCTCACACTTGACGCATGCACAGAGCACCCTCAACCAAAACTGAAAGTTCCTCTTCAGAAGACATGGATTTAACCACGCAAGTTGTAAAGATTACCTTTACGCTGCCTTTATGTCCTTTTTGGAGCTTGAAATTTTGGACCCCATTGACTTGAATTGTATGGATTTAAATTAATCATATCTCCTTTGAAAAATATTTGTGTTCTGCAGAGGAAAGTCATTTGAGTTTGAGATGGCATAAGGGTGAGTAAATGATGAGAGAATGATCATTTTTTGGGTGAACTATTCCTTTAAAACCTGTAAAATCTAGATTCTTTGAGCAATTAATTATTTTATGCCAGCATCATGTTGTGATTTCAGAACTCTCCCAGACCCTTGTCATGAATTTAGTTGTCCTGAAATGTGTATGTCTGTTCCTCGCATCAAATTTTGTCCTGGCATAAGCAATTAATTTCGGTTGAAAAATTCAGGAGAAGTATTTAGATTTACCTGAACCTATGTCAATGCTTAAGAGATACCTTGTGCATTAATGTGACTGACTCACTCTCTGGTTTTAGGTTCTGTAGCAGAGGTGCTGCTTGTTGCGTGGCTGCCATGTATGCACTGCGGATACCCAGCTCGGCTACGCTGCCCATGAACCCGAGCAGTGGATAGTGACCTTTCACGTCCATGTAGGTGGCAAAGGCTTGCTGCAATGCTGAGCTGACTAGTGGCAGTTTTACCACATGCTTCAACACATTCCCCTACAGAAGTAAGACATGTATATGAGTATGTGAGATGTTATTGGTCTAGTTGTGGTCTATAGATCCATGCAACAATGTATTTTTTTTTTCAGATCCAAGAAAACCAAACTTACCTCATTGTATTGTGCTGTAGACATGTCTGCTTTACTTTATGGAGCCAGAACAGAGAACACAAAACATTAATGCATGTCACAAAAAAATTGGTTGGGTTTCAACACTCAAAGAGTATATATTTTTTGACTATGTAAATGTTTTGTGGATGATTAGAGCAGATGGGTGAATATCTACTCGCATATGGATGTATAGATGAAATTACTCTGACGTCACACCGCAGGAAACCACGCTTCCGAGTTCCCTTACGACTCAGTACACTTGATATTGTGTGCTAATGCATACGGGGAGTGTACTTCCACACAACCTAGTTAAAACCTCTCTACAATAACACCAATATTCTAATATTGGCTATGGTGTTTGAGCCCTGCCCTTTTAGGCGCAAAGCTGTCCGCTAAATAAGTAGGAATTTTCTTGAAGAAATGTTCTTCCTTCAAGACAGCGATTCATCTCTTGTCTAGAAGCCCTCTACTGCTTCGCCGCCGACTACATGAGTCAGCAGGCGGAATCTTCATGGCAACGAGAAACTCCGCTCCCCTGCAGTGTTCCGACGAGCATCACTCCGCCTCGCCGCTTGGCGCTTTGCTGGTGAACGGGCTGCTTCAGCATCCTGATTCCCCGCAGTGCTTCGGAAGGGTTTGTGTATCCTTATAAAGCAATTGTATGTTGTATATTGTGTGTATAAATATATATATATATATATATATATATATATATATATATATATATATATATATATATATATATATATATATATATATACACAGTCCATTGGCGAGTCAATGAGCAACCTGGTGTTTTTGGATCGTTACATCTGGCTGACCCTCACGGAAATGCATGACTTGGGAAAAGCTGCCCTTTTTGGAGGCTCTGTGAATAGAATTGCTGAGCACTACATCACGACTCAGCAACAATCACAGGCTACGAGACATTTTATGCCAAAACAGAAAAGTACTTCATCACAACCAGCTCGCTCCCACTCTGTCTCGGTCCAGTGCCCGTCTAAAAACCCAACACCAGCTGCCTCAGCCAAATGTCGCAGCCGAGCCGCTGGTAAAGCCATGCAAGCTGTGGCCCAAATTAAGGCAGCCTCTCCGCGCAGCAAAGCACTCCTGACAAACAATACTGTTCCCCTCTTCCCCACTGCTGTTTTTTCGGGAAAGGAATAATTTTGTTCAATATGTTGTTTTCTGTGTCTCACATTAATCACATGCAATAAAGTTTGCACATAATGCACAACCGCTTCCCAATGGTGAGCGTCACATTATATAATGTATGAACATTCAAAGATTGCAAAAAGAGTACAGCGCTCACCCAAGATGCTCACACTTTTTCAATAAAGGGCTTTCCCACTTCAAAGCACACATTTTTGCACAACTGCTTCCCAATGGTGAGTGTCGAATTATATCTTGTAATGAATTACAAAGATTACAACACTCGTTGCACATGCACAAGACGCTCACACTTTTTCAATAAAGGGCTTTCCCACTTAAAAGCCTTCAAAGCCTTCATATGCATATGTTGAGCGCGCCTGCCAGTTCAGACTGTCTGATCAGCTCTTTGTGTGCTATGGAGGATGCACGAAAGGAAAGTCCGTCTCCAAGCAAAGACTTTCTCACTGGATCATTGATGCTATTGCCCTGGCTTACGAGTCGCAGGGTAAGATCTGCCCAATTGGTGTTAAAGGACACTTATCTAGAGGCATGGCCTCCTCATGGGCATGGACGAACGGTGTGTCTTTACAAGACATATGTTTTGCAGCAGGATGGTCTTCTCAAAACACATTCGCAAGATTTTACAACCTAGATGTAACGTCTCTCTCTTCACAAGTCCTCTCTGTTTAGAGCGCTTGCTATTTCATTTGCCAAACAAATACTTCCCCTCCCTTTAAGTATGGGCTCCCCATCATTTTGCACAACTGCCTGCATCAGGCCTTTGTAATTTACCAGAAAGTCACTAGCACTTTCATTATAAATAAACTCCCTTCCCGACTGGGGTTAATTCATACTGTATGACTATAGTTCATATATTCATTCTGAGTGCTCCCCTCCTGGCCCAACATGAGGGTCACTCACTTGCAGCATACTCATGTTGGTCGCCGTTCAGCGGGACTGCAGCGTCATGTTTCCTCTCTGGAAGGTTATGTCGTGTAATGCGCCGTGATGGGATTCTGTTCCCCATATGCGTTAGCACGCAATGCCAAGTGTACTGAGTTGTAAGGGAACGTCTTGGTTACGTACGTAACCTCGGTTCCCTGAGACGAAGGGAACGAGACATTGCGAACGCTGACCGCACTACAAGACTCAGAGTACTTCTGAGGTGCGAGCAATGCGCTCCTTGTCCCTCAGTCAGAAAATTATGAGGAATGGTGTTTGTGCACCTGCTTTTATAGCGGACAGCTTCGCGCCTAAAAGGGCGAGGCTCAAACACCATAGCCAATATTAGAATATTGGCGTTATTGTAGAGAGGTTTCAACTAGGTCATGTGGAAGGACAACTCCCCATATGCGTTAGCATGCAATGTCTCGTTCCCTTCGTCTCAGGGAACCGAGGTTACGTACGTAAATGAGACGTTCTTTCGAGCAGCAGATTTCAATGTTGGAAATAGGCAGTGCTGCAGTTTTATTCATCTTTTAAGCTTTATAGAATGTAATAATGTCTATTAATGTTAACAAAAGTTATTATAAAGGAATATCTATGGTTTACAGTGAAGAAATTATGTGGGTTCTCTTCTGAAATATCAGCAAAATAAGTTTAAACTTGGTTCAGTGAGCCTGTATGTTTATGTCGGACATGTAACAGGTTGATGAATACACATTCTCACATGTTTAACACACTTCTAAAGCCTAAGAAATGTGATATATAAAAATAAAAACTACCACTAAACATGCAATATGTGTCCTTACTGCTTAAATTATTAACCCTCATACAATAAATAATTATATTCTTACTTCAATATGATCCTATTCCATATCAAAACTTAACAACAGCTGTTTTCGATTGAACAATATTATTTACTGCATTCATAATAAATGCAAAGACATAATTTTAGCAGTATGACATTATCTTTATTCACTTATCCTTTCACAAACAGTAGTCCATGCACTGCAGTTGTGGAGACGGGATCTGTTCCTCCTGTTATATTGTATAGGGTGGTCTTGATCAGATAAGATCATTGTTAGATCACATTTGACCTCATATCTGTCACAGTGACAGCACTTCGGAAATTTAAAAAAGCAGTTTACAATCAGATTTTACGTAATTTCTTCGTAAAAAAGTTAATATCGAACAACAGCTGCTGCGGGTCAATTGGGTCTAGTAGAGCAGACTCGATAACAGTGACGGTGACCCGTGAATTGTCGTCATTTATGTGAAATCCTATGTTTGTCCAGATGCAGCGATCTGCTGGAAATTTAAAGAAGCCTCATTCTCCAATAATCTGTGGGAAACAGGGTGTTCCAACCCCACAAACAGCACTTTTTGGACAGTTTCAGCGCAGTTTGAGTGAAGCGCCCATTTCTGAGCTACCAAAAGAACCCGGAAGCGGCGGGGCAGAGCGTTTGTTTGTAAACAGTAACTTCATCTATAGACCATACTCTTAACCAACAGTGTAACGTTTTTGACAATATCATGCGATTTGACAATGTCTAAACAGCCTGTGTTAAAAACTTTGCGACCTTCCCATGGGTAAGTCAGCTGATGTCACTTGACAAAACCAGCCTATGTTAGACCAACTCACTGTGGAAATTGTATATAGCATTTAAACTACAGGATTTTGAATAGTCAGAATTTGCCTAGCAATCAAACAGTAAGATAAAAAATGTAGAATATGCAAATCTGTCCAACCATCAGGTCTCAGGCAACTTCAGTAATAATTGTCTTCAAAATATGTCTTCAAAACATTTTAAATAACTTGAAAGTAAAAATTACATCTAAAAGACCCATTTATTTTATAAAGGTGTTTTAAGCTACACTGAGTTACATTGTCAAACAAAACAGGCAAGTAAGCGGTTATCACTGGTGCCCCTGAAATGTCATTTCAGTTAATGGCCCAAACTCTCAAACCAAAACCAATGAGATCGTTCAAAAACAGACTTTAGAATGTTGTTTGAAGTCTTAAGTCTTAAAACATCTTCAGATCGAATTACATCTAGAGATCAAAGGGTTCTTCAGAGATTTATCTCATGGAATAAAATCTAACTGTGTCAAATCTGATGAAAGCATATGCACAAGCCTTTTGAAAATATAAAGGTAGGTGTTTTCAAATTCACTTACAGAGGGGCCACTTTTTTACTAACAAAAGTGTTTACCTATTATTAAGTTAAATTAATTTGAAATTGAAACAAACAAACAAAAAATATATAAAAATAACAAGCAACAGAAACAGATTTATCTGCTCAAATCACACCTAAATAAAGTTCTTTTACAGGAAATCTGAGGGCCCTGACAGAAGGACTTTGGTTACCTGTACACAGTTTAACATTAGTGCAGAATTAATTGTCAGTGAGTGAAATCAGTAGAAAAGGGTGTTTTTTTTTTTGTTTTTTTTTTTTTGTTTTTAAGAAGCAAATCCAGACATATGAGCCTTGTAAAGCTTTTGTGAATTTAAAAGAGATGTCACTGTTAATTAATTTAAAGCCTCCCTGTCAGACAAAGCTGATCTAATGTCAGGTTTTCCTTTCAAACCTAACAGATATGATACATGGGTAGCTGATCCTTGATCAGCCCTCATAAAGACACATGAGGCACCGGATCCCTTCTCTGTCTGTGCATATGCTCACAGTAAACCAAAATTCTGTATCTCAGATACTCTTTGGACACCTTGAGCCTTAGTTTTGACAAAATACAATTGAAACATTCTTCAAATTTCATAAAATGTATTATTGGCAACACTTCAATGCTCATCTAGATATCAAGTAATTTTTTTTTCTTTTTTAAATTTTTTTTTTATATACAGATATTCAAACTTTTCTACTTAATTGGTTAACAGTTCCTTAGAGAATGTCTTTAAAGAATGGTTGGTATCTAAAGAATATCACTCAACAACCCTGTTACAGGGTATTTAACAAGAATCAACAGTGTTCACAGGTAAAGTAACTTATGTATTGTTTGCACGAACTACTTTGCATAAATATAATTACATTAATAACAAAATATATATTATTATGCTTAAGTATTATTAATATTAATAATAATAGTAGTAATAACAATAAATTAAAAATCAGTACTCTATATTGGTAATCAAACACTTAAACATTACAGTTATGTTTTTTGGTATTGATAAAATACAACAATATTGGTTGATCTTAAAAAAATACATAATAATCCATTTTATCTGAACCATGTATCTCACCACTGATAATTGTGTGACTACTACTATTTTTGAGCAGACAGTTGACAGCAAAAATAATTTCAAGCAACAACAGCTGAATTGTCTTCTTACCTTCAAGTTGAGTCCTTTCGAATATTAAAATGTAAAAACAGAAAAATAGAGATAGCTTTTATAGATATTTGCTGCAAACCCACTAGTGCTGCCCTTTTTATTATGTCTCACGTCTCTGTCAGCAGAGTCTGAACAGAGTTTTGTTGGATGATTTTGTCATTTGTCATGGTAGGTGCATGTGATGCTTCTCATTTAGGGTGTGGCAGGTCCACGTATGCTAAGAGATCGCTTAAGGCATTGTTTGCAAGTCAGTTAGTTTACCCATTAAGTTTTAGACAAAATTCAAGACATTACAGACATTACAGCATAATTTTCTGTAAAGCTGCTTTGAAACTGTGTATTATGAAAAGAGCTATGCAATAAAAATGACTTGACTTGACCCAGTGGTTACAAAGTCTTAGTGAGTGAAATTCCACATTTTCCATGAAATAATCAGGAATAAATGATTTTATTCACTCGATTTCACTGATGTTTCTCCAGAGTCATACGTTTTCTCTTTGGCCTGCTTTCATTAACTCAGACGAACAATAGACTCTAGACCTTTCATGGGGTATCAACATGTGTACTTTATTCTAGGACTATACCTTTATTTTTTTCTGTGGAAGAGCACTACACATTTCTATATGTAGAACAGTTACTACATTACCAGTACAGGTAATTTTTTGGAATCAGTAGACAAGTAGAGTTGCTATACAGCTTTATTATCCTGTATTTTATGACTATAGTCTGGATTGAGTGACCTGAATGAGAGAATTGTTCGAGTGACATGAGCTCATAGCTCAAAGAACTTGAATTAGAAACAAATGTAACCTCATGATTGTAATATCACCTTTCAAAAGTGCAAAAGTTATTCAGCCCCTTTTACATCAGTATTCCTGGTCTAATTCAGAAATTGAATAAGGAGGCATGGACTATCAAAAGATTGAGGTCTCTTCCGAGAAAATCAATCTTTCATTGGAGATGAACTACATTATGGTCATCTTACATCACCATGTAAAAATACAATCCCATCACAATGGCTCTCTTGGAGTCATGCGGTCTCAGATCCATTTGACTAAATTTCCAACTAAAATTTACTCAGCAAACAGGGTTTTCCCAATCATTACTAGGCTAGTTGTAAACAGTGCTTTGACTGTTTGAGCCTGGGAAATTTCTCAGCCTTTCCACACAAAGATCTGTTGCAATTTATTGGAGTTTCCTAGGTTTTTAAAGAGGGCACAATTGTATTATCTCATTCCCCACACAAATACTGCTGGTAACATTTAAATATGAGAACTGTAACATTCTCAGTTATAAAACTGCAGTACAAAAGGGACCATCATGGTTTAATTTGGTAACTGGTAAATTATTTCATTTTTCAGGAACTAACGCCACTGCTCACACTTTTAATACAGTGTATCCTGAAAGTATTCACAGCGCTTCACTTTTTCCACATTTTGTTATGTTACAGCCTTATTCCAAAATTAAATTCATTATTTTCCTCAAAATTCTACAAACAATACCCCATAATGACAACGTGAAAGAAGTTTGTTTGAAATCTTTGCAAATTTATTAAAAATAAAAACCGAAAAAAATCGCATGTACATAAGTATTCACAGCCTTGCCATGACACTCATTCCACTGATCATCCTTGAGATGTTTCTACAACTTGATTGGAGTCATCCTGTGGTAAATTCAGTTGATTGGACATGATTTGGAAAGGCACACACCTGTCTTTATAAGGTCCCACAGTTAACAGTGCATGTCAGAGCACAAACCAAGCCATGAAGTCCAAGGAATTGTCTTTAGACCTCCGAGACAGGATTGTATCGAGGCAAAGATCTGGGGAAGGGTACAGAAAAATTTCTGCAGCATTGAAGGTCCCAATGAGCACAGTGGCCTCCATCATCCGTAAATGGAAGAAGTTTGGAACCACTAGGACTCTTCCTAGAGCTGGCCGCCCGGCCAAACTGAGCGATCAGGGGAGAAGGGCCTTAGTCAGGGAGGTGACCAAGAACCCAATGGTCACTCTGACAGAGCTCCAGCATTTCTCTGTGGAGAGAGGAGAAACTTCCAGAAGAACAACCATCTCTGCAGCACTCCACCAATCAGGCCTGTATGGTAGAGTGGCCAGACGGAAGCCACTCCTCAGTAAAGGGCACATGACAGCCCGCCTGGAGTTTGCCATAAGGCACCTGAAGGACTCTCAGACCATGAGAAACAAAGATTGAACACTTTGGCCTGAATGGCAAGCGTCATGTCTGGAGGAAACCAGGCACCGCTCGTTACCTGGACAATACCATCCCTACAGTGAAGCATGGTGGTGGCAGCATCATGCTGTGGGGATGTTTTTCAGCGGCAGGAACTGGGACACTAGTCAGGATCGAGGGAAAGATGAATGCAGCAATGTACAGAGACATCCTTGATGAAAACCTGCTCCAGAGCGCTCTGGACCTCAGACTGGGGCGAAGGTTCATCTTCCAGCAGGACAATGACCCTAAGCACACAGCCAAGATAACAAAGGAGTGGCTACGGGACAACTCTGTGAATGTCCTTGAGTGGCCCAGCCAGAGCCCAGACTTGAACCCGATTGAACATCTCTGGAGAGATCTGAAAATGGCCGTGCACCGACGCTCCCCACCCAACCTGATGGAGCTTGAGAGGTCTTGCAAAGAAGAATGGGAGAAACTGCCCCAAAATAGGTGTGCCAAGCTTGTAGCATCATACTCAAAAAGACTTGAGGCTGTAATTGGTGCCAAAGGTGCTTCAACAAAGTATTGAGCAAAGGCTGTGAATACTTATGTACATGTGAGTTTTTTAACATTTTTATTTATAATAAATTTGCAAAGATTTCAAACAAACTTCTTTCACGTTGTCATTATGGGGTATTGTTTGTAGAATTTTGAGGAAAATAATTAATTTAATCCATTTTGGAATAAGGCTGTAACATAACAAAATGTGGAAAAAGTGAAGCGCTGTGAATACTTTCCAGATGCACTGTACATTTGCTTTGGGTTAGAGGCTTATTGCCATTAACTTTTACAAATATACTGGACTGCTGAGATTTCTTGAGATTAAAAAAGTTTTTGCTTTATTTTATGTTGGTTAAATCATCTCTATAATTTTTTTTTTTTTTTTTCAAATGGTAAACTAAAAACAATGCTCAAAGTAACATGTTTACATTGTGGTTCAGAGGAATTCAGCCTAAAGTATACTTGGCGCATCTGCGTTGCTAATCGCTTCGTGCACAGTATGCATGACGTAAATTTAGTCATAATCCAGTCCGTGCGGTTTGACCACGCGCCGGCCAGATTTTCTGGACTTGTGGACACGGTCATCGTCTGTGCGCATCATCGGTGCATGCGCCAGCCATTGACTCTGTTCTGTTTCATTCCTCCTGACCGCCAGAGGCAGTGCTTAAGCACTAGTGGATTATCGTAGCACCAGTTAGATTGGTCTAGAGAATATACCAACAAAGTCATGTAGTGACGTAGACTGAGCCTCGAGGATAATAGCCACAGTAGCTCAGCGTTCAGCCTCATTCGCTTTCTCGCCTGATAGAGAAAGGTTGTTATTCTTTGTGTGATCCTGCGCTGTCAAGTGCAGCTTACTAGAGCAGTGAAGTATCATCCTCGTAGCCTTGGTGGTGTCACCTGTGTGATGCCCCAGTGCTCAATGTTGTCACACAGACTCGCTGCTGAAAAAGGCGTACAAATCTGCTGCCTATATAACCCATGCTGAGAATACAATCTGTCAATTACTCCTCGCTACCACCAGTACATTGGAATCAGCAAACGTTGACCCCTCAGTTTCTCAGTTCCTGCAGATAGCTGTTCTGACTATGGGCCATGTTACCCATGAACTAGGTACTCTAACAGCCACACTTCTGGCAGCCCGCCACCAGGTGTGGCTTGCTCAGGCGAAACTGCCTGAGGATTGTTAGAAGACTCTGTGGGACCTCCCAATCGTTCCTGGGCACCTCTTTGGGCCTAACGTTCCAGATCTGCTGGAAAAGAGAGTGAAATCGTTTGAGGTCACTCGCCAGCTGACACAGGTGCAGCACAATCCTGCTTCCGCCAGCATCCTACTCCACAGCCTCAGAGGCCCCGTGCTGCTGATGATGCTCAAGGTTTTGAACCTCATCATCAACAGTTGCCAGGGGGACCATGCCAGCGCCCCCCCACTGCCACTAAAAGTCACAACCATAAAGCCTGAGGTGCTTGGGCCGGCGGTCAATAATTTTTCAATGCAACACCTACAATACTGAAGGAGCACAACTGTAGATCCCTGAGTTTTGACTACCCTGAGCAGGGGGTGTGCTTTACAGTTTCGAAGCCGGCCCCCCAAGTTCTCGAGGATTGTTCCTACAGTGGTCAGGGATGCAGTTCGTTCAGTGGCTCTCTCTCAGGAAATTCGTTCTCTGTTGGAGAAGGGAGCCATAGAAAAGTTTCATCCCCTCATTCAAAGGGAGGGTTTCAACCTATTTTTTAGTTCCGAAAAAAGGCTGTGGTTTTCGTCCAATCCTTGATTTAAGGCATCTAAACTTGTTCCTGAAAACTCTGCCTTTTCGAATGTTACGTGCAGCCGACGTTCTTCGGTCTGTCATGAGGGAGGATTGGATTACAAGCATCGACTTGAAGGACGCATACTTTCATGTTTTGATTGCACCTTGGCACAGGAAGTTTCTTCAATCTAGTTTTGAAAACCAAGCTTACCATTTTAGGGTCCTACCATGCGGTCTGTCTCTTGCCCCTCGTGTTTTCACGAGGTGCATGAGTGCAGCTCTGTATCCTCTATGGTCCAGAGGAATGCAGATCCTTCCTTATTTGGACGACTGGCTGCTTTGTCCCCCCACAAGGCATCAAGCTGTCCGCGACACCAGACTGCTTTTAGAGCATGTGCAGAAACTGGGTCTCACTGTAAACGAGACAAAAAGTTGCCTGATTCCGGTGCAATCGGTTACTTTTATTGGTACGACTCTGGACTCTCATGCAATGTCTGCCACTCTGTCACATGCTCGGGCAGACAATATTCTGCAGCTCTTTGCTTGTTTCTGGCTGGGAATGATGTTGCCATACAGAGTCTTACTACAGCTTATGGGGATGCTGACTCCCGCCACTTCTGTGATTCCACTGAGCTTGCACCACCTCAGGCCTCTCCAGTGGTGGAACAACAGTTTGCAGTTGATCTCCACCAGACATCGTCATCGGTGTTGTTTCCCACCGTTGTGTTCATGCATTGACACAATGGAATCGCTGGGAGTTTTTAATGACAAGTGTACCCCTAGGGGTCATTGCTTCTCATCAGGAGGTGGTCACGACTGATGCTTCCCTTATGGGGTGGGGTGCAACATGGAATCACAGGGGTATTTGTGGCTGTTGGTCTCAAGATCAGTCCACGGACCACATTAACCTCCTGGAGTTACGTGCAGTTTTCCTAGTCCTGCAGTATTTCTTGCCGGCTCTGGCAGGTCGTCATGTGCTCATTCGGTCTGACAACACCTCGACGGTGTTCCACCTGAACCATCAGGGTGGTACGAAGTCACTCAAGTCCTTGCATCTCACTCACAAGATTCTCTCTTGGTCTCTTCCCCAACGAGCATCACTGAAGGCATTTCACCTCCGGAGGTCGAGCAATCAGGTAGCAGATGCTCTATCAAGGGATCTTCTGCATCTGGGAAAATGGAGGCTTCACCCAGATGTGGTGCAGGGCATATGGCATCAGTTCGGCGAAGCAGCAGTGGATCTTTTCACATCAGAGGCGATCACCCATTGTCGCTTGTGGTTTGCGAGGACAGAGACATCCAGCCTGTACTTTATGCATTTCCTCCTATTCCACTGTTGTGGGAGACATTACACAGGATCTCCCTGTGCAACCACAGGGTGTTCCTTGTAGCACCCTGATGGCTAGCCAGGCCTTGGTTTCCCATACTTCTGAGACTATTGGTGGGTAGACCGTGGCACTTTCCGCTCCGGAAGGATCTGCTATCGCAGATGGATGGCAGTGTTTGGCACCCGGATCCAGCCCATCTGCATCTTTGGGTTTGGCCTCTGGGTCCAATTCTCTTCTAACTGATTGTGAACCTGCTGTTGTTCATACTGTTGCTAGGGCTGCATCTACACGTTAGCTCTACGCTGCACGTTGGAATTTTTTCTCTTTATGGTGCAGGGATCATGGGTTGGATCCTAAACACTGAGGTTTCAAGAGCTTTTAGTTTTTTGCAACATCTTTTGGATGCAGGCAAGGCAGCTTCCACATTAAAGGTATACGTTGCAGCCATTTCTGCATATCATGTATCAGTTAATGGTTCTTCTCTTGGTTACCATAATCCTGTTTGTAGTTTTTTAAAGGGTATGACACGTTTAAGGCCAGCCCACAACCCCCATTTTTACTGTGTGGGATTTACCACTTGTGCTTGACTCTCTCTGTTTGCCACTGTTCTAACCTTTGCAGACAGCTGACCTTAAGTGGATATCTTTGAAAACTGCCTTTCTGTTGGCCATCGCTTCCACTAAGTGAGTCAGTGAGTTACATGCGTTGTCTGTTAGTGAGTTACGCATGCGTTGGTTGCCAGATGATTCTGCCATTGTGCTTCGGACAAATTAATCTTTTCTTCCTAATGTTCTGTTTCCTCAGTTCGTGAATCAGTCCATTAATCTGGCTGCATTTCAGAGTTCATCCCAATCATATGAGTCAAGGGATCACCTCTTGTGTCCTGTGCGAGCCTTGAGGTGTTACGTAGATGCTACCATTCCTCTTAGACAAACAGATCAGCTATTTGTTTGCTATGGTGGTGTCCGGAAGGGTGCCGCTGTATCTAAGCAGAGATTGTCACATTGGATTGTGGAGGTGATCACTCTGACATACAAGAAAACCCAAAAGCCCCTGCCAGGAGGTATTTCCTGTCATTATACTAGGGCTGTGTCTACATCTTGGGCTGCCTTTAGGGGAGTCTTCATGGCAGATATCTGTGCAGCTGCTACCTTGGCTTCTCCATGTACCTTTGCTCACTTCCACAAGGTCAATTTTGCTACCTGTGAGTTCAGCGGTTCTTCAGGGACAGCCTTGACTGTTTTACAGGTGAGTGGCATTCCTCATGACTATGTGGATAGTATTCATCCACTAGTGCTTAGGAATGAAACATACATACATACATAGGTATCTGTGGTTCTGTGAATTCTGGACGACCACCAGAGTTATTTGTCACTTGGAATGCGCAAGACATACCGAGGCTGAACGCTGAGCTAATGTGGCTATTATCCTCCAGGCTCAGCCTACGTCACTACGTGACTTTGTTGGTATATTCTCTCGATCTATCTAGCTGCCACTGCGATAATCCACAAGTGCTTAAGCACCACCTCTGGCGGTCATCCGGAATTCACTTAACCACAGATACCTACATAACTAGCATTTTCCTGAGCAACCACTGGGCGGTGCCATGATGATTCTAATTGCCTGTTTTCTGTTTCTGGTCTCGAGATGCAATGCAAAGTCTACCAAAACGAGCGATCCAGACGGATAACAACAACCATTTAAGTTTTTTGGAGTAAAAATGAATTTCAGGCTCAACTTGTGCTGTTGTTGGCTGTCAAAACATAACAACAGTAACTAACCTTGGACCATCGCTTCATGTCAGGTCGTATAATGGCAGTTTAGACACTGTCAATAAAAAATGATCATCTTGACTCTGTGAAGTATCAGCACTACATAGCCACGTTTTTTTGACAATTTGTACAAATGTAATACCTTAAACACTACATTTCCTGCTAAGAATATATGCCAATGCAAGTGAAAACACTGGAGACCTGATATTGAAAACAGTTGAATCATGGAATACTACAGGAAAAAGGTGGATATATGGAGATAACAGCCTCAGTGGCTCTATCATAGGAGAGAGCGTAACGGCAGATAATGGTCAACTAGCATGTTACAACAGTGAGTCAACATTTTGGGATACCATACAAATGAATGGGGTTTCCACACAAAAGCAGTTTATTCAGCATACTGAAGCATCTCCTCCATAGACATCCATTCAAAAAGAACTGCCTCTTGTCTCCTCGCCAGTGTACTGCCTATAGAATGTCTATGGGAGCGCCGTGTTATGCTATTTCAGGCTAAGCTTGTAGGCTTCCCCATTAGAAGGGTTCGGATTCTACTAAAAGAGTATCACAAAGAAGTTGTGGTGGGCATGCGTCAAACGCGTTCGTATTCGCTTGCGGTCAGAAGAGTATACTTACAAAGGCAACGCTGTCGACCAGGTGCAAGCCGATCCGGAACATGCAAAAACGAAGTATACCTGGGCCTTAACCCCACACACACAGATGCGTTCTGGAAATATCAAAGCACTTTGATTACTCGAATAATGTTATTTACAGAAGATATATGATGTTAAAGACACCACAGAGAATTCAATTGTGTATCGTGTATCGTTTATTTTGCACATTCAGTGAGTGTTAAGAACACTAACATACAGGTAAGTGTTTAACATTAGCAGAGATCTCACAGCATTTTGCAGTATATTTTATTGTCAAATATTCACAAGATCATTTTTAGTTTGCACTAAAACAACTTTTGCACAGTTCCTGCAATTTATGTTTTTAACACCAAAGTGATCGTGTATAGAGCACAAATGACTTGTTTTGTTTTTATTTTTTTTAATCTGTTTTTTTTTTTTTTTTTTTGCCCTCATGTGTCTTGGATCTTATATGGTTTGAATCTTTTAATATATTTTCATTTTGTTATACCAGTGATTAGATACAAAAAAGTGTTTTGTACATGAAGGACATTACTGAGTGGATAGGATGTGCTTTTACACAGGGAGGGAGCACTTCAGAAGCTTGAATGGAAAGAAGCATTTTATCAGCCAGAATTAGTTATGCCATGTCTATCCAATTCTTCGATGAAAGAAAAGTATTTGACCAGACCAGATTAATGCTAGTGGCTAATTGGAATTGATGTGATGTTTGAAAACCAGAAATGGAGAGAAACTGCATATCAAAAGTTGTGTATAAATAAGTGTCATGAAGTATGCAGTAATGGAGAAAGTTTTCAGTGTAGGAAAATACTGTTTCAGTGTGGATGAGAGGTGTAAACGTCGCAAAATCAATGCGTTTTCAAATGAAAACATATAAGAGTGGACGTGGCCTATGACATGAAGGGGGCACTGGGGTGGAGAAGGGATATTGGATAAGTAGACGAAGAAGTGAGGTATCCTTCAGTTTATACAACCTGTAGCATTGTGACTGGTGGTATTTTATGAACACGTACTTTCTGGATTTTATGAACTACAAATAATATGACTCCTTCCCTTCTGTCTCTCAAACACATCACACTACAAGAATCAGAACATCCTTAAACATGCTAAAAGTTTTCAACTTTGAACTACACACACCTCTTTGTCTATCTCTATATCACACAGCTTTTAAAAAGACATTGAATCCATTCCACCTCAAAAAGAGCATGTGATGAAATGGGATAGAGAGATCTATAAAACAAAGAACCTCTGTTTTATGCTGAAGTGAAGATCTGATGTATGAAATTGCAGGACTTCATACAGACAGTGACATTCAGAGTGTGTTTATAGCATAGCAGTGCAGATTAATGTTTTCAGGACCAGATTTATCCACATAATGCATGCTGAAATTGTTGCAAAAGCAATAAATCAGGTCCTGAGTGCTGCCAAAGGATTATTGTTGTACAATCACATGACTTAATTTGTAGCAGAGGAGAATGTGACACAGCAGGAATCTGAAACATCTAGACAGTCTATGCAGAACAGAACAAATCATCCTTAAAGATCATACTACCTCTGTGTCACTTCAGTGCAGTGGAGAATCCGTACATATGATAAGCTGCCCATCACAAACTCCTTTGGATGCAAGTAAAGAGGAAAAATCAGACCACACAATACCAAAAAAGAGCTGTGCAGCTGTTAGGAGATATGGCACACACACAGATGCAGCTGATTTAATGTGTGACAGCATCACAAATCCGTAGTTCACACCATGTCCTGTTCTGCTGTGGCCTTGGGGTGAAATATGGAGTGTTGTTCAGACATGCGATAAGGGCAGTAAAAGCCAGTGCATGGAGAGGTCTGTTCACTCTTACATCTTATACAATTTCATTAAAAACCACCTCGGAATGAATTCAGAATAAACTTCTAACAGTCTGTGAACTTGTTATATTATATTTGGTCTTGTTATTATTAACACTTATCAAGTTTTTTTTTTTTTTTTTTTTATGTTCTAGGTTGTACTAATGGTGGTGTTACTAGTGTGTTCTAGTGTTAAATGGAATTACTTATACAGTAGTTGTGTTTTAAAAGATTTATACCGAGGCCTTTCATCACAACAGTAATGATGTAAAAGTCTTTTTTTCCCCAAGTCTTGCTGAAGTTTAGTTACCTTCTTCTTTAGAGATGGTAACAAAGGCATCTTTCACATAACTCTCACTTCTGTTCGTTTTTCACTGTGCCCGTGTTGGGTTGTGTGTGGTGTGTGCAGTGAAGCTCTAATATTCACTGAGCGTGTGCCACTTTGAGATTTGGCGCCGTGGGTTTTGGCAGACCTCCTGCCAGTGGGCAGCACCCAAGGGGCAGGGGCTGTTGGAGCCAAGCACCAGGCGTCCCAAGGCCTGGTTTTTAGTGGTGCGGTCAAAGTCCATGACCAGGAACTCAATAGAGATGTCTGGCAGCAACTCAGACGGCACATCGTAGATGAAGGATTCGTTAAAGACAGGGTTGAGTGTACACTTCTTCACATGTGTTTTCTTCTTGGCAATGCGCTTGTGGCCATAGAACACGTTTAACTTCACGTATGGGTCTGGAAAAAAAGAGGAGGCAGGCATTAGGTCAGAAAATACATGCTAATTGACTTCAAAATATAGTCCTGCAGAGTTGTCAGTTTATCTGACAAGGGAGGCAAGGGATGATCACCCATTGGAAAGAAAAAATGACAAATTAGATCTCTGCAATATTTCAACTGTTTCTCCAGCAAATAAATTAAATGGAAAGCAAATGGAGACATTTGATTAAGTCTCCTGCTTCTCACATTTTTCCCCTGAGAAAAAGCCCATGTAATTTCACGTGTCTCTAAAGTTTCAGAAGAGATCTCAATAACTATGTTTCCATCCAAGGATTAAAAAATAAATAAAGCTGATGGAAATGCAAATTATCGATACATTTTCACAAGTCAAGAAAAATGGCATTAATGCAAAAATGTAGTGTCACATGACCGAATTTACATTACATTTGTCCTTACAACAAACAGCACAATGGAGAGGTAGCCTGATGAGGAGCCTTGAGTTTTCCTAAAAAATGTTAAAATACACATCACCTTTATTCTTACTGGAAGTTTTTCCAGACTTTTTATGGACTGCGTGTTCCCAAGCTGGTAAAGATTACGGCGTGCTTTACCAAAATGCACCAAAACATGTGAATCTGCACTGTCCAGCCTGTAAGCCTTATTTATGGTTGTTTAAGTTCTCAGAGTATCTGAAGTGGATGTCAACCAATGAGAAGATGCACTTCTTTTTATTGTATTGCAATAACAGACACGAGTTTTCAGAACAGAAAAACAAAAGGGGACTGAACAAAATAATTAGTCTAATAAACAGATACAAATATGCATAAGAGAAAAGTGATATGAAGGGAGTAATTAACTTAAATGATGAAAAATAAATCATAACAAGTGTACGGATAAAGATAAAGTCATAAATAACAGAGCTACAGTGCATCTGGAAAGTATTCACAGCGCTTCACTTTTTCCACATTTTGTTATGTTACAGCCTTATTCCAAAATTGATTAAATTCATTATTTTCCTCAAAATTCTACAAACAATACCCCATAATGACAATGTGAAAGAAGTTTGTTTGAAAACTTTGCAAATTTATAAAAAAAAAAAAACAAACGAAAAAAAATCACATGTACATAAGTATTCACAGCCTTTGCCATGACACTCAAAATTTAGCTCAGGTGCATCCTGTTTCCACTGATCATCCTTGAGATGTTTCTACAACTTGATTGGAGTCCACCTGTGGTAAATTCAGTTGATTGGACATGATTTGGAAAGGCACACACCTGTCTATATAAGGTTCCACAGTTAACAGTGCATGTCAGAGCACAAACCAAGCCATGAAGTCCAAGGAATTGTCTGTAGACCTCCGAGACAGGATTGTATCGAGGCACAGATCTGGGGAAGGTTACAGAAACATTTCTGCAGCATTGAAGGTCCCAACGAGCACAGTGGCCTCCATCATCCATAAATGGAAGAAGTTTGGAACCACCAGGACTCTTCCTAGAGCTGGCCGTCCGGCCAAACTGAGCGATCGGGGGAGAAGGACCTTAGTCAGGGAGGTGACCAAGAACCCGATGGTAACTCTGACAGCGCTCCAGCATTTCTCTGTGGAGAGAGGAGAACCTTCCAGAAGAACAACCATCTCTGCAGCACTCCACCAATTAGGCCTGTATGTTAGAGTGGCCAGACAGAAGCCACAAGACAGCCCACCTGGAGTTTGCCAAAAGGCACCTGAAGGACTCTCAGACCATGAGAAACAAAGATTGAACTCTTTGGCCTGAATGGCAAGCGTCATGTCTGGAGGAAACCAGGCACCGTTCATCACCTGGCCAATACCATCCCTACAGTGAAGCATGGTGGTGGCAGCATCATGCTGTGGGGATGTTTTTCAGTGGCAGGAACTGGGAGACTAGTCAGGATCGAGGGAAAGATGAATGCAGCAATGTACAGAGACATCCTTGATGAAAACCTGCTCCAGAGCGCTCTGGACCTCAGACTGGGGCGAAGATTCATCTTCCAACAAGACAACGACCCTAAGCACACAGCCAAGAAAACAAAGGAGTGGCTCCGGGACAACTCTGTGAATGTCCTTGAGTGGCCCAGCCAGAGCCCAGACTTGAACCCGATTGAACATCTCTGGAGAGATCTGAAAATGGCTGTGCACCGACGCTCCCCATCCAATCTTATGAAGCTTGAGAGGTCCTGCAAAGAAGAATGGGAGAAACTGCCCAAAAATAGGTGTGCCAAGCTTGTAGCATCATACTCAAAAAGACTTGAGGCTGTAATTGGTGCCAAAGGTGCTTCAACAAAGTATTGAGCAAAGGCTGTGAATACTTATGTACATGTGATTTTTTATTTTTTTTAATTTGCAAAGATTTCAAACAAACTTCTTTCACGTTGTCATTATGGGGTATTGTTTGTAGAATTTTGAGGAAAATAATGAATTCAATCCATTTTGGAATAAGGCTGTAACATAACAAAATGTGGAAAAAGTGAAGCGCTGTGAATACTTCCCAGATGCACTGTATATGGGGTCATATTATACCAAAAGTTATATAAAGACACAAAATTCGTTCACTCATTCCAAGTTTTGATGTTGTTGTTGTTTTTTGTTTTTTTTGGAAGAGGTGGAAAGAGTTTTAATGCAAATTCCAACATCTCTTTGAAAAAACGACTGCAGATTAAGCTAGCTGTTATGTATGGACTAATGCAGTGTTTCTCAAGCATTTCATGCAATCAAGTGTTTATTTACACATGTAAAAGAAAAAGAAATGAGCATTTTTATTTTTATTTTTTTTTTAAGAAAAATAAGAAAAGAACATAAGCACATAATTTTGTCATTTGAGAAAAGTGAAGAGGAGTGTTGAGGTTTTTATTTGTTGTTCGGACACCGCAGCCCCACATTTCACAACATATTTTCTGCAGGGACAAATAAAATTACATAATGTGAAAGGATTGTCCATATTTTAATTCAGGAGTGTAATATAGGATTACAGGCTCACTAATGCCACCAGTTCTGTTGTGTTTTGCCAAGTATTCCAATCCATTTCTTCTAATAATCCCAGATGCAGACAAACTACTTCTCCAATTCTATGTTGCCTTCTGATATTTTCTACTATCGCAATTATGTGACCGTCAAACAGAAAGCTGGCAAATTTCAATAAATTGTCTCAATACTCTCTACATTTTTCACAAATGTGGGGACATCTGGGACACGAATGGTCAGCTACAATTTGCAATATACACAAAATTTTGTATGGAAATGGCTCAAGGGCAGATTTATTTTGCACTAAACCAAAACTCATGCGAGAAGGTTTTTTTTTTTTTTAAGAATGATGTCATGACGCACACCATTTTATCGGTAAAAGGCCATTTGAATGGAAATGAGCCGGAGGCAGCAATTTTCACAAAAATATTTTTACGCATTTTCACTTTGTCGATAACAGAATAGTGCAAAAAGTGGATGGAAACTTAGTTAATGTCACAAACAGTGCTCAGATTTGCCATCATAACCAAGCCTGCAATCAAATGTCAGAGATTTCAATACAAATTCAACCATTTTTCATCAAATTCATTCAAAACCAAATTATCAGAGCTGTGCCAACCACATTAATTTTATAGATCTTACTGTACTGTACATCAAACTCAAATGATTTTATTTGTCACACACATAAACACCGGGGTTTTTAGCAGTGAAATTATTTTCCTGCAGGTCAGCTCCAGTTTAAAATTGTGCATAGAAATTTATTAACAAAATATAAACAAGAAGAGAGTAGTTAAAGAATAAGAGTGAAGGAATAAATAATAATGGAATATAATTAGGATACTTATAATAAAGGAAAAAGTAGAAATATTCATGTACATTTCTATACAGTATATGTATTCTTTTTAAATAAACTACACAATAAGTAAACAAGCGTGCAAATGTTTTGGTATTTTGTAGCGAAGTCTTAGTCCATGAGATAGTACATGGAAGTGTTACTACTAGTAATGGTGAGTGTCCTTGATGTATATACATAGTCAGATATGTATATATACAACATGGAGTATTCTGGGTTGTAGAGTTCGAATGTTATTTTTGTCCCATGGTCTTCATAAATTTTCTCTTTTTTTTTCTCTCTCATTTTATTGCCATTAAATCTCTTAAACTATAAAAGAACATCCTCTGAGCAATACAATTGTCCTCTGGGAACTGCCCATCTCTTTAGGAGAGCTCTGGAGAGAGGCATTCAGAATAATGTTATTTTTCTTTCCTTCATTTGTTCTTTATTCATTTGTTGTTTATCTAAATAACAAAATAGTTTGTTTTTAGAATGTTTCAGTTTATACCTCTGTCTGCATGTTCATGATTTTGTGTTTGTAGGTGTATTTTTGGAGCAGGTGTGTGCATATCTCTGCATTTGTGTGCTTTTGTGAGTGTACACTTACTGCCAGACAGGCCAGTGATGTCCAGTTTTGGAAGGTGTTTTGCTTTTAACACCACCACGCTGAGTCTGTGAGAGACTGGCTGATATGACAGAGAGACCAGCAGCTCTCCACGGCTCACACACTGCAGTGATACAAACACACAAAGTTGTGTGATGAATTGTTTCTCTCATGTGCACATACATTCACACTTGTTTTCCATTTGTCTTCACAGCTCATCCTCTTCGGCTCTGTGTGGAGGCATGGACAGGCTTTCAAGTATGTGCTAACAGAATTAACGCTCAACGGGCAGGTTGGATAGGCAAATTTATCAATGACTAACATTCCCTTATACACACTGCTGTAGGAGGATGAAACAGAATCTGTGCAGTGAGTCAGTGCTACTGAGCGCCAGACACATAACAAGCACCCAGATGAATCACAAAGCACAAGAACAAATTAATATAGTTGAAGTCAGAAGTTTACATACACCTTAGCCAAATACATTTAAACTCAGTTTTTCACAATTCCGAATCGTAGAAAACATTCCCTGTCTTAGATCAGTTAGGATCACTACTTTATTTTAAGAATGTGAAATGTCAGAATAATAGTAGAGGGAATGATTTATTTCAGCTTTTATTTCTTTAATCACATTCCCAGTGGGTCAGAAGTTTACATACACTTTGTTAGTATTTGGTAGCATTGCCTTTAAATTGTTTAACTTGGGGGGTCAAATGATTTGGGTAGCCTTCCACAAGCTTCTCACAATAAGTTGCTGGAATTTTGGCCCATTCCTTCAGACAGAACTGGTGTAACTGAGTCAGGTTTGTATGCCTCCTTGCTCGCACACGCTTTTTCAATCGGATTGAGGTCAGAGCTTTGTGATGGCCACTTCAATACCGTGACTTTGTTGTCCTTAAGCCATTTTGCCACAACTTTGGAGGTATGCTTGGGGTCATTGTCCATTTGGGAGACTCATTTGCAACAAGCTTCAACTTCCTGGCTGATGCCTTGAGATGTTGCTTCAATATATCCACACAATTTTTCCTTTTTCATGATGCCATCTATTCTGTGAAGTGAACCAGTCCCTCCTGCAGCAAAGCACCCCCACAACATGATGTTACCACCCCCATGCTTCACGGTTGGGATGGTGTTCTTTGGCTTGCAAGCCTCACCCTTTATCCTCCATTTATAACAATGGTAATTATGGCCAAACACATTTTTGTTTCATTAGACCAGAGGACATTTCTCTAAAAGTAAGATCTTTGTCCGCATGTGCACTTGCAAACTGTAGTCTGGCTTTTTTTATGGTGTTTTTGGAGCAGTGGTTTCTTCCTTGCTGAGCAGCCTTTCAGGTTATGTCAATATAGGACTCGTTTTACTGTGGATATAGATACTTGTCTTCCTGTTTCCTTCAGCATCTTCACAAGGTCCTTTGCTGTTGTTCTGGGATTGATTTGCACTTTCCGCACCAAACTACATTAATTTCTAGGAGACAGAATGTGTCACCTTCCTGAGCGGTATGATGGCTGCGTGGTACCATGGTGTTTATACTTACGTACTATTGTTTGAACAGATGAACGTGCTACCTTCAGGCATTTTGAAATTGCTCCCAAGGATGAACCAGACTTGTGGAGGTCCACACATTTTTTTTTCAGAGGTCTTGGCTGATTTCTTTTGATTTTCCCACGATGTCAAGCAAAGAGGCACCGAGTTTGAAGGTAGGCCTTAAAATACATCCACAGGTACATCTCCAATTCAGTACACCTCCTAACAGAAGCTAATTGTATAAAGGCTTGATATCATTTTCTGGAGTTTTCCAAGCTGCTTAAAGGCACAGTTAACGTAGTGTATGTAAACTTCTGACCCACTGGAATTGTGATATAGTCAATCAAAAGTGAAACAATCTGTCTGTAACAATTGTTGTAAAAATTACTTAGATGTCCTAAACGACTTGCCAAAACTATAGTTTGCTAATATGAAATCTGTGGAGTGGTTAAAAAAATTTGTTTTAATGACTTCAACCTAAGGTATGTAAACTTCTGACTTCAACTGTACAGGAACTCCAGGTTGAATGAAAATTGAAATTGGCCCTGAAGGAAAGCTAAAAAACCTTCAGAGCCAAGCTGAAATGACCAGCTGAATTCTCATGCTGGTCCAGGCTGATTTATGCAGGTTAGTGCTGATCGAGCTGGTGGACCAGAATAGTTGTGCTGTTCACCAGCAAAACTTACAGAAATGAATTCAGGATTTTTTTATTTTATTTTTATTATTATTATCATGTGACATATTTAATTATATTTTTTGCTAGACATATATAGTTGTGTTAGGTATGGGATTTAATTATTTGACGTCATGTGTTTTTAAAAAATATTTTATACAAATATTGCCCTTTGCCCTTCTTTTGAATTTTAACTGAATCCTATTGAAGAGACTGGGCTTGTGGGTCCATACGCCATTGTGTTGTACTTGCTCTCACCTGCATGCTCCTCTTAGTGATCTGTTGAGTGATATGGACTCGGCCCGTACTCGGGTCCACGCCTGCCAGTGGAACCATCGCCTCCCCGATCACGTCGTCTCGTGAGAACCGATCAAAACTCAACACCAGGAAGTGCAGAGTGAGATCAGACAGTGAGCTGAACGGCACGCCATAGAATGTGAAGGTCTCATCAAACGCAGGCTCCAGAGTCTTCCTCAGGACGCGAGTCTTTACACGATGTTTCTTCTCTGGCAGAATGGTCATCTTCACGTAGGGGTCAGCGCTTCCCGCCTGTCCCTCCATTGCTGGCAACCCCCGAGCCTCAAGGATGGTGACCACTAAGGCCTTCTTGGGAAAGTTATAGTCGATGGCAATGCTGAGATCCCCACGACTTGGCTCATCAGCAGGGGTAAAGGGTGTGGCCGTGCTGGAAACGGTGGTACTGGAGGTCTGACTGCTGCTTGCAGAGCTGCTCTCCAGACAGCAGTAATCGGCACGCACAGGAAGTTCTCGCTCCAGGCTGGGCACCTCATGGCTGCATTCTCCAAGCCTCATCTGCATTTGTTTCTCCGCCAGCAGACTGCCCTCTGCTGCTGAATCCATATCTACCAGCACCACAGGGCGGCCCTTGTTGACTTGAGTCCCATCGGTAGGGCGAGATCTGGCCTGACGTGCCACACGTACAGTCCTCTTGCTGTTGATCAGCGTGTCGGGGTAGATACTCATTCCTTTCAGCATGTGAATGAACTTGTATGGAGGGTCTGTGAGAGGGTCACTGTGTTCTGAGTGGATGCCATGGAGCTTGTAGCTTGTCCTGTTATAATGTTTCTGACAGCAAGTCCAGACGAAGATTAATGCTACGACAGCGATAACCAATACACCAGCACCGATAAACCCTGCCAGCACTGGGGACATATCTGAAAGACACAGAAGGATAAATAGACTGATGAACAGCTTGAATTAAATCAATTTATCTATATTCACATAGTCACATATCAACAGTTCTTTAATCATCAAGAATGAAACAACAGTTCTTTCTGGTTCTAGATGGTGAATGAAGACAAAGCCCAATACACTCCAGACCTACTTCAGATCAACTCTACCCATATGCAGAGGACCACAACCATCCCAAACAGAACTGAAACACTCAAAGCATGATTATAACAAACTCTTACAACCAGTCCCATGCTGTAAAAACATAGTGATTAGCTACAAAATATAAAAATAAATCAAGTCTTTGATATTGACAATAAGAGTATAATCGAATAGAATAGATTTTGTCAGTGTCACTGATGTGCCTCAAGTTCAGTGAAGTAATCCAAAATAATATTAGATAAAAAAAAATAAAAAAAATCAGTTACATTCAGAGTAAATAATAGAAAAGCTGAGTGCAGTTTATTTTCTAAAGCTTCCTGTCCTTGTGTTGTCGGCAATGGGACAGTGACAAATTAAAAGACAAAGATTTGTGAAAGTAGAACAGAAATGCTCCCTAGGGGAGTGTGTTGCTAGTAAAATTATGGCCTTTGCAAGATGAGCTGCTAAAACATTTTGTTTGATTAACAATTTAACTTTATGCTGATTACTACACAATGGCATTTTTATGGGGTCATTAAGAGTGACCTCTAAGATGTGACATGCCTGAGGTCAACCGTCATATTGGCTGGCTGTGAGAGGCTGTTTGACGTTGGAGGAAGATAAACAGAAAGATTCAGTAGAGAAAGAGAAAGCAGAGAATGAGAACAAAAAAAACAAACAAACAAAAAACAGAGAGGCACAAAAAATATATGGAAAAAAGCCTGTATTAAACATTCTTAAAGTAATTAATGCAACGCAGGCATGAAAAGAGAGAGATAGCAATGGGAATGGGGGGTGCCAGTACTCCTCCCTGTCTGTCATATTTTTTCCCCATTACTCTCTCCCAAACCCAGACAAAGACCCTCACCCCTCTCGCTAGATGATGCAAGACTTTGGTAGGCTCTAAAAAAGCAGCTGCTCCAATTACCTGGAAACATCCCAAGGGGAATAGGCATGCATGAACTAAAAGCACACACAAACAAAGAGGATAGACATCCACCTCACGCACACATTCGCACAGAGTTGCTAGAGCAGAAAACTCAGCCCACATATCAGGCAGACCAAACAAATCACAGTCGATCACAGAAACATTTTTCAGTTCATAATCAGTTTTCAGTGAAGGTAGCATGGCTTCTTTTTGGCTTACCAACCCTGGGACCTAAAGCATCTCTGTAACACAATTCATGGCAGGTCAAATAAATCCTACAACATTTGAGGAAGTTCGAGCACCATATTTCTGTATTTCTCATGATATAAATCAAGATAACTTCCCTTTCATACACTAACAGATGTCTAATCTGTGGACACTTGACGGGAGAATAATGAAATATAAAATATCTGGATGTGAGATGACAAACAAGCACATCTGTCTGTAAGTGAGATTGACATGTTCATACAGTAGCCTACCCTCTTAACCTTGAATATCTAAATTAACTGGATTTTATTCAACTCAAAATATTATTTAACATCGCTAAATCGACCTGAGTACATTAGGTTACATTAACAAAACTAATATAAGTCTAAGAACAGACAAACGTAGCTCCATAGGGTAACAATTGCAGACTACCACTTTTTACATTGTAGCTATGTGCTCTGACTTTATTGTGGCAGCAATATCAGGAAGCCGTACTGTCTAATTGCTGTGCTGTTTAAATGAATCCAATTAAATCATTAATTACCAACCCATACAGACATTAATATTGTCAGATGTGCTATTCCTGCACTGAGCAAAAGTGCTGTTTTGGCTCAATGTGGAAAAGACTTGGATTCATAGACTGGGATGATACAGCACAACCTCTAGAAAATCTTAAATATGTCCTCACCTACAGGATCTCTCAAAATAAGATTCAGTATTGTAAAACATGGCGAGGAAAATGTTTTGTATGCATAACACTGTCTGGCTTCTAAAAGATGTTCTCATGTAAATCCTGTCTTGCATCATCCAAAGCATGTACAGCTGCTACTCATTGTACACAAGTGAATCCCACTGTGAGAGTGGGTGAAGTAACTTTGTCTGAAGTGTAAATGTCACTCAGACGCCGGTGCCAGATGGAGGTGGGCACTGTGGTACCAGCTGGTGCTGACACACAGATCCGAGGGCTCTCCTTTGCGTCACACACCATCAGACATGACAAAATAAGTTATATCTGTAAATTTACCAAAAAAATAAATAAAAATAAATCTTGTCCTTAACTGGAGCAGGAAAATGACACATTTTATATCAGTGGTGCAATTCAAGTGATAAAAGGCATTCTATTCTATTATGCCTTAGTGAATATACAGTATAGGCCTAGTGAGTTTATGAACACGGAGTTCAATTATTCCACAACTGTTCTTACAAATCTGTCCTAATCCAGCCTTAGTCTACAGGTTATGAATTTAGAATTCTTTGACTAAAATGGCTCTAATGTGGATTGATCTTAAAAAGTACTCATTGTATATCAAACAATGTGTGTGTATATTCAGGTATATGCAGATAGAGACGCGCCGCCTAGTGGTTCACGCTGAGCAGCGCAACAATATGAAATAATTTAACATTACTCAACTAGCAAAGATAATCAAAATGATCGTTTGCCAAATGTTGGCTATAGATGCAGAACACTTGAAACACTTCACAGAACAAAGCAATAATTATCGATCTATCTGAATCGTCATGTCAAAAGTTGTTTGATCCTCCTATACGTAGTGCAATCGTACTGGCAATATTACCGCTGTGTTTTATATCAGTCTCTTTGTTGTTAACCTGCCACTTTCATTTGGAGCGCGCCACACAACGTGCAGCTGATCAGATCGGGAGCGGCATTAAGACAAGTTCTGTGAATTATTTTCTCTTCCTTATTCAGCCTTTGGTGGATTTACAACGTAGCCTATCTAACTATAGCGTTTGCAATGTTTTATACAAAATCTAGATTTTAAAGAAATAAACAAATCACGTCAAAACGCAAATTCGAATTAATCGGAAAAACCGCCCAGCCCTATCTACAACATCCCTAAACCGGCGGCACCTGCCTGAATTTGATAAACCGCGGGCCGCGGCCGCAGCCTCACCTGACCAAATAACATCCAGTAGCCTACAGTATCCACCCGTGCGCTTCACTGTCTGTATTAGAATATATATGTTTTATAAACGAACAAGTCAGAATGTATACACCTGGATCGTGCTCTGAGACGTTTGAGAAATCTTGGGTGGAGACTGTAATATCAGTGGTGCGTTTATGCGTTATTAACAAAGGGCCCTCGGGTCCAGTCCGGATTAGACATCACGTCATTCCGACTCTCCATCTCACTACGCATCACTCCATTAAATCACTTCAGGATCATGGCAACGTTCACACACGACAACAAAACACTAAACAAAGAATCGGTATGCTACATGACTAAAGTACATATTCCCCTGATTTCTAACTAAGCGGCCGTTCACACCGAACGTGTAGAAAAATCTAGACGCAGCGCAAAGACTGTTACAGAACGCAGGTGTCTCGAGACGCGTTTTAACAGCTTAAGTTCTTTTTAACCTGACACAGTGTCTAAAAAATGCGTCAAAGCCTGGTGCATGTTTACATAGAAAAAAACATGAGAAAAACGGAGCGGGCGGACGCTAAAACGTGTTCGGTGTGAACTGACCCTTAGTCTAATCGGTTTGCCAATTTATGACTTATTGTATATAGGCTGTCTCCCTGTGGCAACATTGTAAAAAAAATACATGGCACAATTTTACCAAGGTCAGGTGTACTCCATAATGCCTAACATTATGTTCCTCCCAGTAGATTCAGGCGTGTCAGGATGCTCAGGCCTGCTGCACTCACCGTAAGCTGCTCGTATTTCAGTGATCTCAGCCATTTTTAGGGTTGGGCGCGCTGCGATCCGATCCGAAAAACAGCAGTGGAATAAAGAATTTATGTTGAAGGTTCTTCGTTTAGCTGATATAATTCGAATAATTCATAGCTACACTTCTACAGTACATGTTGTGACCGCGAGTCGTCACTGGTCCAGGCCGTTGTGGGATGCTAAGCGAACTGAGGGATGCTGAGCGTCGGGATGCACAGCGTCAGACCCGGAGTCTGACCGTAAGTACCGCCCACCAGTAGAGCTCATCTCATGGACAGAATCTAAAAGGTATTTTCGAGCAATTTCATATTCGCAGAAGGATACAGTGTCCACAGAAAAATGCTGTCTTTTGTATGGAATGAAATATGTGCCACTGGGTCTTGAACTTGCCCTTACAAAAAAAAAAAAAAAAAACCTTACAGAAATCCTGCAGGAATTTTCTGCAGTTTTCCTACAGGATTTTCTGCTCATTTTCCTGTAGCATTCCTGCAGGAATATTATGAAGGAATGGAAATAATTTTCTGCAGGAATTCTATCCTGCAGGAATTGTCTTACAGGTCATTAAAACACTTTTATTCCCTGCAGGAATATTGCAGGGAAGATTTCAAATCCTGCAAAACAGCAAGTGTTAAACTGTACACATTGTGCAGGAGTTTTCTACAGGAACTACAGTATCTGGGTGGTGTCCTGCAGGATTTGATTTTCTCCTGGAGAATCAAACTCACAAATAGTAAATTTTTACCAATTAATAATTTTATTTATGGAAATGTTGTCATAATGGATGAATCTGTTAAGTTCCCAAGCAGCTGAATCAGTCACACCTAGAAAACAGAGAATTAAACGAGCTAAGAAAAAGGACAATATTGCTGACAACTGTGAAAAAAAGATCAAAACAATGTTGTGAATTGTGATCCTAACAGTGTAAAATATATAAGCTAATAGGTAATAGGTTTCAGAGGTGTGCACAGAAAGGGTGCTGCAGGGGCACCTTCGAGAAAAGACTTGTTTTCTCACTTTCATTTGGAACATGCTTTCGAGGGGTGTCCCCTTCCTGCAGCAGAGCCCTTCAAGGGAGCAAAAATGCTGTTTGAAATTTGACCCAGAATATCGAAGTGGTGTTACCTGAAGAGTAACAGGTCAGATAAAAAGTCAACCCTATGTACTGTAGTGTACTTTCTTTAAAAGAATAAACTCGATTGTTTTTCCGACATCGCATAAAACTCTCATTTCCAACATTCCTTAGTATTAATGCCAGTATTTTAGTAAAATAACACTATATTAATATGAAAGGAAATTAAGAAAAAGTACAATAAAAAGTGCCAGTTGTATAAAGAGGAGGATGATGAGGTCAGAGAGGAAGCAGCAAAGATGACAGGATGAAGTAAAGGAGCAGAGATGAGAGAAAGTTTAGAGAAGAGTGATGAGACAAGAAAAAGATTTAAAGACTTTGAAGCACTGTGGTGTTATCAGGGTAAAACCATGGTACTGAATGATTACTATATTTCATGATATTGTAATGGTACTCCGAGGTACTTTAAAGAAATACCAAGGTTGTCTAAAAAAAACATTGTAATACCATGGTGCTTTTTGTGATAAATATAACAGAATAGATTTTTATTTTCTGATAAAGGAAACTAGGAAATTAGGATATGTACTGTATATAATAAAGGAATTACTTAAATACTCTAAAAGCAAAGAAATTAGTATAGTAAATAAGTACTAATCATTAATATTTAGATAATCGGTGCCCTTTTTTATCCTTCCGCCCCTGACTCTGCTGAGGTCTGTGCACACCACTGATAGGTTTTTATATTCACAAAGGTGTATGTTTTAGATCATTCTAATCAAACATCTTATCTGTTATCAACTTTATATTGGATTAGTATAAAATGTTTTTTACTTTTCAAAACTCTTGTAGAAAAACTAAAACAAAGGGGAAAAGTATTACCTATCATCCATCCATGCCTTTGTCCTCATTTTTGCCTTATTAATTTCCTTTACGACTGTCCACTGTGTCTGGGGAAAAACAGCAATTACATTTCAATTAAAGTTGAATGCATTAAGGCCTTCAAGTAAAGGTATTTTGGACATGTCAATAATACACTCATAACAGCTCATAACATCACCTTTTTTCCATGAGATTCACAATCTGTCATCTTGTCATTGGTGTGGCAGAAAGCCCAACATCTAATCAGAAACATAAGACATTACAACACAGCACAACAAAAAGGAGATAAGAGGTTAGAACTAGATAAGGTACATTTTCTAAGGAAAATGTGAGTGGTGCTTGCCGTGGCAAAATTCCACCACAATAACCCACCAACTGCCCCAAGTTGAAAGAGGCAACCCACATTACTGTAGGATGTTCTGGTGCAGAGATATTGGCGTTGTTTCACGGTTACTAGGGTGTTCCATCTGGTTGCTAGGCAGTTGCCAGTGTAACAATAAATGGGATACTTTCTGTCTTGAGTAAATTATGCCCACCCACATGTCTGTACGACATTCTGGTGCAGAGATATGAGTGTTGAAATTTGGTTGCTAGGGTGACCCCATCTCGTTGCTAGGCAGTTGCCAGGGTGCTACTAAAAAGGCTGCTTGCTGGCCTGAGTCATACAAGCCAACAATTAAGTCTCTACAAAATTCTGATCCGGAGATACCCATCTAAGCCATTTTGGTTTGGTTGCTAGGGTGCTCTAAATGGTTGCTAGGGTGTGGTAAAGTAGTTTCCAAGTGGATTCTTGAAGACTGATTGCTCACCCAAGTAAAACAAGCCAACTCTCATGTCTGTTGGACATTCTGATCCGAAGATATCCCTCTCAGACATTTTTAATGGAAGTCAGTAAGGCTGGTTACTAGGGTGTTCTAAATGGTTGCTAAGGCGTGGATAGCCATTGACCAGAGTGATTCTTATTGGCTGCTTACTTACCTGACTGAAACTAGCCAATCCACAAGTCTCTACAACATTCTGTTCTGAAGATATCCTTCTGAGGCTTTTTGAATGGAAGTCTATGGGGTGGTTGCTAGGGTGATGCAAATGGTTGCTAGGGTGTGGCTACGCCATTTCCAAGGTGATACTTGAAGACTGATTGGTAGCCCAAGTGACATGAGCTCGCCCCCATGTCTCTATGACATTCTGATTGGGAGATATGATCCCACAAATTTCAGTGTCTTGTCATAGTAGGGGAAAAAAAAATTAATGGGCGAGACCCTTGCCATAGTATATCATTTTAATTATATGGGTAAACACTACAGCATATACTGCACACTCTAACACATAAAATGCCTTTTTCAATATTTGTTTTAAAAATAGTAAAAAATATTTGTTTACTTTAAATGATGTCTCTTCTTAAATTTTTTTAAAGTAAATAATTGTCTTGGTGTTTGAAAAGTCAGTCAGGTACTTTTACATATAATAGCAGTGTTATTATATATTATTATAGTGTTATTATATGTTATTACAGTTATTACATCAGTGTGTCCTCCTGTGTATCCTGTAGGATACTTATTCCTGCAGGAAATAAGCAGGTGTCCTGTAGGATCATTTAAACCTTTTAGAACCTTATTTTATTCCTGCAGGAGGTTTGCAGTTGTCCTGTAGAAATGACAAAATCCTGCAGGATTTTCTCCTGTGCAGGAAGTGTACTGGCTATTCCTGCATGTCTCTGTGGTTTTTAAAATTCCATTCTAAAACCTGTTGGAATATCCTGCACAGTTTGTCAATGTATCCTGCAGGATTTCAATTTAGTTAATGCATCTAACAGCCTGTTTACCAATCACACGAATTACGTCTGGAGTTTGCATCAGGGCAGAACAAGTAACTTGCACTAGAAAGAGGTGGTGGCTCTCGTTCTGCCATGATCCCACGTTGGCAGTGGCACTTTCAGAGCGGACCCTTCCTCTTCCAAATGTGAACTGTGAGCTATGTTGTGATTGGTCAAGAAGGAGTTCGATTACATACAGGCTTGAATGCTCTTTCTGAGTGCCCCGGTTCGTCAAATTTACCTGAATCTGAATATAAAACCTGAATCAGTATATTGAAAAATGTAATGAATTTAACAATCTGAATTTTGTTTGATGTAATTCAAGTTTAAAACTGCAAATTCAGTGTCAAGTAAACATATTCAAATTCAATTCCTAAAATTCAAGTTCAAAGTTTGATGTAATTGAAGTTCAAATCTGCCTAATCAATTTCAAGTAAATATGTTCAAATTCAAGTCCTAAAATTCAGGTTGAAGTCCCAATGGCACATATTTCATTGCATAATTTTGTCCTTGCTTTATTCAGGACAATATACAGTATTTCGTTTAAATAGGTGTGGGAGTAGCAGTACTTTATAAAAATGGAAAAACCAACAAAAACCTGTCAGAGATAAAAAATATATATATATTGGCTTGGTCAGATACACTGTTTATAGTGTGCAAAGACAGAATAAAAATTATACATTTTAACAACAACTCATCATAAACATAAATTACAGCAATAATCATGATGTGATTTTACGATTTTACAAAAAGTCTCAAAGACAGCCTGTCTACTATTTAAAAATGCATTAAGGCAAGGTATTTATTAAATGAGGACATCACATGTTTGAATCATGAATTAAATACAGTGCTTAATACAGTATATAAGATTAAACATACTGTAAGTCAGGTAACCTATGTCTAAAATGCAAGGCTATGCACATGAGATACTGTAACACTTAAAATATCTGCTTGGTGTCTCTCCTCTCTGCAGAGTACTTTCTAAGTAATTTAATTATTCTGCTTGCTAAGTACTTTATCCATAAATGTAAGGTATTAAAAATGAAACCCCTTTTCTCTCATTTTCAAAGAGATACTGAGATTTATATTAAATCTCTGTCCACCTCCTGTAACAAAAAAGTTATTAAGACCTGGAATGTGTGCTTAAATTTAGGTGTTTTGGGGTAACTGATTATGGGTAATTGATTATTTCCTTATTAATGTTTTGGGTTCCAGGCATATATGACTTGTGTGGGTGCTGTGTGTATCTTCTTTTTATTTATTTGCTTTCTTTTTTTTTTTTTGTTGTCTCTTGCTTGATTTTGACTTTTTTGTTCTTGGCAAGATATTATATTTGGTTATGATATTATTTGGCTGATGTGATGTGGTTCCCTTGGCATGGATCATGTTTACATTGTTCTATGTATAATACATAAAAAAACATTAAAAAAATAATTAAAAAAAACTCTCCTCTCTGCATCACGACTCAATATGAAGTCATATTAAAGGTATAGTTCACCAAAAAATGAAAATTCTCTCATTTACTCACCCTCATGCCATCCCAGATGTGTATGACTTTCTTTTGCAGAACACAAAAATATATTTTTAGAAGAACATATCAGCTCTGTAGGTCCATTGAATGCAAGTGAATGGAGGCCAGAACTTTGAGGGTCCAAAAAGCAAACAAAGGAAGCATAATAGTAATCCATATAACTCCAGTGGTGTAATCAATGTCTTCAGAAGCTATATGATAGGTGTTAGTAAGAAACGGATCAATATTCAAGTCATTTGTTTTCTGTTATATTGCTTCAGAAGACAAGTTTAAACCACTGAAGTCGCATGTATTACTTTTATGCTGCCTTTATGTGCTTTTAGAGCTTCAAATTTCTGTCCAACATTTACTTTCATTGTATGGACCTACATAGCTGAGATATTGTTCAGCAGAAGAAAGAAAGTCATACACATCTGGGATGGCATGAGGGTGAGTAAATGATGAGAGAATTTTCATTTTTGGGTGAACTATCCCTTTAATATGACTTCATATTTATGCATACAGTATAAAAGTGTCAGGCTTTTTTGGCACATTGTTCGGCACTATCAGGGTCATTAAACATATTACATTTATAAGTATAAGAGGGTTGAGATGTGTCACTCATAATTATATTGTTTGATATGCCCCTGCTCCTAAGTAAGGAACAAAACCTATATCTCTGTCTCACTGAATTGCTCATTATTAAGGCATTCATAATGAGTTGATTTTAATTAAAATTAGTCTCATTGGTCTCACTCATTAAAATAAGACTCTTTGGTCTCCATTCTAGCAATCAAGATTGGTCAGATAATAATATACTGGCTTCTTGAATACAGATAGTACAGAATGGATACCTTTTGATCCACAGCAGGCAAATTTTTCTATCCTCTCGTTTAGCTGATTCAATAAGGATTAGTCCCTTTGACATCCTGTTTATATTCAGAAATCAGATTAGTTCCCACCTTCAGAAAACTATGGTTAATCAGTTTGAGTCAGAGTGTGTGTAGGATATTAATCTAGGATGTTATTACATGATCAGCTGTACAGGCTTTTTTCTTAACCTCCTCCCTCACTTTCACCTCTTTCGGACATCCATTAGTGTGACCTCATCAGTGGGGCCTTTGGTTTGTGTTACCATGACAACAGAGTCAACAGCACCCATGAGTGCACTAAACACTGGTCAGATCAGAGGCAGTTTGCTGGCTAAGGCTGTGGAAAGACTGTGTGTGTGTGTGTGTGTGTGTAAAGGCATGAATGCTTGTGTATGTGGTTCAGTGAGTCACTGTTTGCCTGTGCAGGTGTACATCTTAGGAGAGAGACTTAGTATGTAGTGCACTTTTCTCTTTTCTCCCACTCTTTTTTCTCTTAGTCCCTGTTTTTGTAACAGGAGTATATACTTCGGCACCTTCTCTCTTCGGTCTGCTGGTCAGTTGGCAGGTCCAGGGTCAGCGAGGGGCATGGTGTGCAACACCTCGTCCAGCAGCTGAAGGGCACGGTGCAGATGAACTTCTACCCAGCATGGTGTCTGCTTGATGGTCTGCCGAGGGTAGTCGGGTCCCCAGCCCTTTACAAAACTCAGACGTAAGATACATAGGCGACGCAGGTCATCAACACCTATTCCAGCTGCTGCCGACAGACCTGAGAAATAGAAAGATAAATAGACAGACAGACAAACAGACTGACTCTTGGTCAGTCAGATGGACAGATAGATAGAGAGACAGACAAACAATTAGATTAGGTTTAAGGTCAGAAGTTAGACTCACTAATGGCTGGAGCGATTCCTCCAACACTGCCTGGCCCAGGGATGTTCCCAGCCACTGCTGCAGCCTGTGCAGCTGCAGCTGCCTGTGCAGTCGCTGCTTGCTGCTGCATCTGCCTGTGACACTGTCGAAGATCAAACACCTAGAAAAATAAGATGACATTAATTCACCCGCACTTGGGAAACCCAATCAGAAAATCTAATAAAAGAATGATTTATCAAGGAAACAAACAAAAGATTTACAGAGACAGGTAGCTGTCCTACAACCTCCACTGATACAAGGTTGGCTGATATGTGGGGAAGCTTCTGGTCAGATAAGATTTAACTACAAAACGAAGTAAGCAGTGTGAAGTCATTAGATGCGTACCTTAATGAGGGCTCCAGGGTAGATCTTGTGAACGGCATCCCCTGGTGCTCTCCCTGCCTCTCTGTCCAAGTAGTAACTTTGCACGAAGACAGCATGGTCACTATGGCAACGCATCCACACATCCCCCTCCCCACGGCACTCTAGCTGAACACCTTTACCAATGTGAAGCCTGTTGAGTAGGGTACAGGAGTTAATTAGCTGGCGCCTCTGTGAATCGTTTTCCTACAATTGTTTTTCTCTGCACTATTTGCTTGAACTCTTTGAGACAAACATACAAATACACACAAACGAAACACTCGAGACCAGTGAACAAACACTTACCGTGCCCTTTCGCTGGCATCAGTCCGGTGAACATTGCTAAGCTGCCCCAGACAGAAGCGGTCACCACCCGAAGGGTCCACGTATCCGTCCACCGTCACCACAGGGCAGTTTGCCAATACCTTAAACATCTCCCCGACCTGTACATCCATCTCAAAATAAGAGATTGAGCACCAGAACTCTGGGCCTGCAGGATAAACACAATGACACCTAGGCTTAACTTGCCAGTACAGAGTGTTGTTTATGTAGATCATCGACAACAGACTAAATTTCACAGACTACATCTCAAAGACCGCAAGATCATGCAGATTTACACTACAATATAAGGAAGATAAGACCATTCCTCTCTGAACATGCCACACAACTGCTTGTCCAGTCACTTGTCATAACTAGACTGGACTACTGTAACGCTCTCATTGCAGGCCTCCCTGCATGTGCAATTAGACCCCTGCAAATGATCCAGAATGCAGCAGCAAGTCTGGTCTTTAATGAACCAAAGAGAGCACATGTTACACCACTCCTTGTCTCTCTCCACTGGCTGCCGGTTGATGCACGTTTCAAATTCAAGGCTCTGATGCTGGCATACAGAACAGTCACTGGGTCTGCTCCAGCAAACCTAAAATCATTTATGCAGAGCTACACGCCCAATAGAAGCCTGCGGTCGGCTAAGGAACGTCGCCTTGTTGTACCAACACAAAGAGGCACCAAAACACTTTCCCGGACTTTCAGCTTCATCATACCACGTTGATGGAATGACCTTCCCAACTCCATCCGTGAAGCTGACTCACTCTCTTTCTTCAAAAAACGACTAAAAACACATCTTTTCCATGAGCACTTAACCAGTCATTAAAAATATATATATATATTTTTTTAAATTCCTGTTGCACTTTATTCTGTTTTGAATACTATTCTGATGCTAGTGAAACTTTGTAATATGGCACTTTTCATACCACTGTCTCCTTGAGATGATTTGCTTATGTTTTCCTCTTTTGTAAGTCGCTTTGGATAAAAGCATCTGCCAAATGAATAAATGTAAATGTAAATGTAGATGTGTGCATGTGTGTAGTACCTGGATGGTTGGAGACTGGCTGTGGGTATGAGGCTGGTGTGTGATGCTGAGACCCTGCATAAAAATTACATTAAGTAGAGGGTTAAATGGAAAGACATTTAAAAACACATGTGATAATGAGAAGTATATAGTGATTGAGGTATATTCTGTGCCAATCATGACACAAATATATGTAACAAATTGCCATTATCATCTATATTTTAGAAAAACAGTGCTGACATAACATTAATATTTACATACAGAAGTGGCTGGTATGAGGAGGAGGGGCTTGCTGATGACTCCGCCCATTCTGTTGTGGTCCTGCAGGGGTATAGGAGGCTGTGCTGGTCCCTGTCCAGGTTGTTGCTGAGGAGTTTAAAAACAAAGACACTTAAAGGGATAGTTCACCCAAAAAGGAAAATTCTCTCATCATTTACTCACCCTCATGTCATCTCAAATGTGTATGAATTTCTTTCTTCTGCTGAACACAAATTAAGATTTTTAGAAGAATATCTCAGCTCTGTTGCTCCATTCAATGCAAGGGAATGGTGGCCAAAACTAAGAAGGTCCAAAAAGGACAAACACAGCATAAAATTAATCCATAAGACTCCAGTGGTTTAATCCTTTAGAAGTCTTTAGTAGTGATTTGATAGGAGTGGGTGAGAAACAGATCAATGTTTAAGTCATTTTTTACTATAAATCTCCACCTTTGACCAGCCCAACCAGTAGGTGGCTGAATGTGAAGGTCACTTCCACACCAGAATGTGTAAGTGAAAGTGAAAGTGCAGATTTACAGGAAAGAAAAGGACTTAAATATTTGAACTGTTTCTCACCCAACTCTTTCACACAGCACTTCAGAGGATATGGATTTAGCTACTGGAGTCATATAGATTACTTTTATGCTGCCTTTATGTCCCTTTATGACCTTCAGGCCACCGTTCACTTGTATTGTATGGACCTACAGAGCTGAGATATTCTTCTAAAAATATTTCTTTGTGTTCTGCAGAAGAAAGAATCTGGGATGGCATGAGGGAGTAAATGATGAGAGAATTTAAATTTTTGTCTGAACTAGCCCTTTAATATGACTTCATATTGACTTCATATCAGTTTTTCACTACCTTAAAAATGTAAATTTAGCACAGATAATGAGCAGGCTGGGCTAAAACCATAAATAAGATTGACACAGATAAAACTGCTAAAAAAAAAAAAAAAAAAAAGGGGAACCACTTTCTTGACGATTTCTAAGTACAATCTTACAGTTCAGTCCTTTAGTTTTAAACATTGCCAACCAAAAAAGTTACATCTCTTAATCTACTCAAATTAATACATGACTTGTGTTACACATAGCTAACCAATATTGGCATTATGTTCATGCTGTACAGCCAGAGCAGAACTGGTTACCCCAGCTGAGCCTGGTTTCTCCCAAGGTTTTTTTTTCTTTCTCTACAATTGTGGAGTTTTTGTTCCTTGCCACAGTCACCTTTGGCTTGCTCACTGTACTAATCATATGAAGTAATGCTGAGAATGAACCACAAAGTGCCAACATGAACAAGTGTTACCTTTTGTTGTAAAGTCACAGCATTTTTATTTGTAAAGCTGCTTTGAAACTACAGTAGGTGTATTGTGAAAAGCGCTATACAAACAAAAATGCTGTGACTTCACAACAAAAGGTAACACTTGTTCATGTTGGCACTTTGTGGTTCATTCTCAGCATTACTTCATAAGATTACCCTCATATCTAGCCTTTATAGTGATTAATACTGTAACCTAATATGCACTATAATACTTGTTTAGCTAGCTACTGGTGTACCACATGCACCTTCTTATAATTCCATTTGGTAACAAATGTCTGCAGTAAAATTCATAACTGCACAGATCTGATCCTTAAAAATCAGCTTCTTATTACCCTATATACTTCATAAAGGTGCTCTAAATACTTCATAACACTTCAACTCACTGTGGAATGAGCCTTGTGTCTGGGTGTGCTTTGAGTTGCTGTAGTCGCTTTGGCTGACAGAGGGCTGCTGGGATGAGGACTGGCTGTTGGTGGGTGGGTGACTGTGTGCTGGGGTGGAAGGGGGAGAGCTGGAGGTCAGGGCCCGACCCGCAGGCGAGGCGTTCTGCAGCAGTCCCTCAGAACACTCTGCCTGCATGGACAACCTGGAGGCACTTGCTGTAGAAAGAAAAACAGAGAATAAGCCATAGACAGAGAGGGAATGGGATAGTATGTAATGAGAAGTAATGTAAAGAGTTTTACGGTTTGAATATGATTATTATGTCATCACTGGTCTGCAATAAAAACACTTACAATGGCCCAGTTCGGTCAGTTTGGTTACACTAATGTGTTTTTCTTTTGTATTTGTTTTATTACAATATTAGAATAGTGTTGATAGACTTGATCAAGCCTTGATGGACTTACAGGGTGGGGAGAGGGGCAGGCTGGGGTAGAGAGTGACTGAGGGAGTGGTCCGCTGGGGTGGCTCTGGAGACAGCAGTCTAAGCGGGCGGCTGTAGTGATCTGGTGGATGGTGGTCTTGCTGTAGGTTCATACACGATGGACCCTCCATCTGGATGCAGTCATGAATGTGTTCCTCTTTTATCAGCCTGCCTGAGGGATGACAACAACTGTCAAAACACCTCTGAGCTCCTCTCCAAACTCCTGTTCCTGTTTATCTCTCTCACTGCAAGGCGAGTCCTTGCATGTCTCAATCTGACACATTTTATGGCCGTCTCTCTCTGATTAAAGGCTGGGTGCCAGCAGCATAGCGATCAGGGCCCTCAGTGATTAGCCCAGATAAATACCTGAGACATTCTTTCACATGTGGAGAAGAAAGATATGAAGATGGAATACAAGCACTAATGTCCCCCGCTATCCAGAGTTACAGAGCACCACTCACCTGTGTTTGGCAAACTGAACCCCACTGCAAGAAGAGAAGAAAGAAAAATATAGTCAAATATTCGCAGCACACTGCATTACCAAATACAGCATTCTTGACCAATGAATTTCCATGATTTTTCTATGACTATTTTAAAGCCAAGCATTACTAGAAAAATATATATATACATTAGAAAAATGTCCATAACTTTCTAGGATTTTGTAAATTTCCATGACTTTTCGAAGCCTGAAAATGACATTTTAAAAATTACTTATAACTTAATGGTTTTCCATGACCATGGGAACTAAAAATAAAATCGCCAAAATACCAATATAGTTATAGAATCATGCTCAACAGTTGATATGGACTCTTGTAATACATGTCCTTGATCAAAATATTTTTACTGTTAAAACTGTAATAGTAAGTGTTCAAAAACATAGTCGAATAAGTCAGGCAGAAGTTTTATTTCAATAGCTATCTGTGTATTTTTAAAAAGAGATATACAAACACACATACGCACCAATTCCAGGTGATACCACACGCTCATAGTGGTAGGGGTTCACGCACACGTTATCGTACTTCAGATCAAATGCATACTGACAAAACTTGACATGCTTCAGTTCATTCTTGTGGAGATCCGGCCATCGCCATAGACGAGCATATATGACATGAGGGAAACCCTTCCGTCCAGCCACCTGAGGAGCAAAGACAACACCTGATGTTAACAATAGTGGTCGACCGATATATTGGCGAGGCCGATATATCGGCCAATATTCTGACTTTTTTCCATTATCGGCTGATAAATTTTCCCGTTTGGCCAATTTGTTTCTTGAGGGTGCCAAAAATCACCTGCTTGCATGTGAAGCGACCAAGACATGTAAACGTCCAGTCATGGTTCGTTTTGTTGTTATGTGCATTGTGTTACTACAATAACAGACCGGTGTACAACACAGTTTTATTTAAACAGTCCGCATATCAGAGCCTGATGCATTTGAGCTCATAATGTTAAAGTAGGGCTGTTCAATTGCAGAAATTTGGGAATCGACTCAGATTCAGATTCTTGGTTTTGAAATAGATTCCAAGAGTCGATTCCAGACTCATATTTTCAATTCCGAAAAAAAACGGGATGTAAAGTTAAATCTCATAATAAACAGCTCACTAAGCATTCTTTGCACTATTTATAATAGCATGAATGACATTTACTATTAATAGGTCCATTCTAAAATTAAATCATAATTTTGCACATACCAAAGCACGATGCTTCAATCCTATGAGATAAATCTGAGGGAAGTTTGAGTAGATGCGCCTGTATTTCGAACAACTGCAAATAATCTCAAAAGCACCATTTACTGTAACCTACATCAAAATTGTCTGTTTCCACTCATGAGTTCTTGTTTAGAAATAGGTTTATATTAGAATGTACAGTAACTGTCCACTACCTTTTGTACACTGAATAAAATGTCCAAACATACACTTCAGCTTTATTTAAAAATCCTTGTTGTACTGGTTTATTTCATACAATTTTAAAAATATATATTTTATAATGTGTATTTAAATTTTTTATTTTTGAATTCGATGTCATAAAATAATTTTAATGTAATTGTGTAAAATGTAGACTAATAAAAAAAATATATGTGTACGTTTTAAAACACTGTAAAAATGTCCAGAACGAGTAGAGAAGCGTTACATTCTCACTTTTATAAGTGCAGCACATTGATCATTTAAACTTTAACATACCGATTTATTGATGTGAACTGGGAAGCTAACTCAGCTCTGACATCTCATTAATGCAGACTTGTGTTGTAACATCGGGGAAATTATTTTTTGCCACTTTGCTGTCACAAATTTGGCATGTTACTTGATTTTAATCCAAAGTGAAAATACCGGCAAACAATACAGTCAGGTTGATGATCGTTAAGATGCAACCATTTTATAATTCTTTTGTAAACTGTTTTAGTGCTGTTAGACTTATGAAATGTGTAGTAGTTCAGTGGTCGAGGAAATAAACACAGACAAAATATATCAACCGATTTCCCCTAAAGGAATCGATTCCCAGCCCTATGTTAAAGTGCTCGAATGTTTCATTCTCCCTCTCTTTCCTCAACAGTTCCCTGTAACCTTTAACTGTCTGGTCTAATGATAAAAAGGCAAATAGCCTATAAATAAAACATATATACCGTCTGCAAATATGCAGATATCTCGTTCAAACCGATGTAATTCACGAAAACCCAGTGTTCCCTATCTGTCACTCACTCGACGTTGTGTCGATGTAGTGACACTAGGGGTCACCCTTGGGAGCCCGAGACACCTCTGGTCTTTGATAAAGGCCAGTGAAAATTGGCGAGTGGTATTTGCATGCCACTCCCCCGGACATATGGGTATAAAAGCAGCTGGTATGCAACCACTCATTCAGATTTCATTTTCAGAGCCGAACGATCATGCTCATTCAGCTGAATTCTACTGTTCATTCACCTCTGCTGGATCTGACGGCACATTTCAGCAGCTTCTCCCTCCTCTGCACTGGTGCACTGCAGAGAACGCCCCTGTGTGCTTCGGCAGAAAACAAGAGAGTATATTTTCTGAAAGAGCTTTTTTCCTCTAAAAGAGTATATATTTCTCTAAAAGAGCGGCACACACGGGACGTCTTTTTAAAGACGCGTCTTTTTAAAGATGCCTTTCCGATTGTGTGTTATTCCTGGTTGCGGTCATTATCTCTCAACTTCGGATGGTCATGATCGCTGTCTGGGCGCGACCCACATGGAGGCAGTGTTTGTGGATGGTTCATGTTCTCACTGCGAGAACATGACCATGGCAACGATGCGGTCGTGGCTCCCCGCCTCGGTCCTTTTACCTATGGGTATGAGGCCAGCGCGGCTAGCACTGGGGGCGATTTGGGGACCCCAACGGGATCGTCTCTGCCGGGTATCCCCCCATGGACCTCCCATTCCCCAGCACGCTCATCTGCCCCAATCGGGCTTCTGGATGAGTTCGCTGGCTCGTCTCATGAGCTCTCGAGCGCAGCATCGGAGAGCGGGCTTGTCCAGTCGGACACAGAAGCCTCAGCTGGGCTTCCCCCTTGGGGACGATTGCCCAGTCACAGGCTGATGCCGAAATGATGGACATGCTTTCCCAGGCGGCCGCAAGCGTCGGGTTAGAGTGGAACCCTCTGCTCTCCCCTGAACCCTCGCGGCTTGATGATTGGTTCCTGGGCTTGCGGCGCCACTCAAAGCAGCCACGCCCCGCTCCAGTGCCATTCTTCCTGGAAGTGCATGAGGAGCTGATGAAATCATGGGAGGCACCTTTTACTGCCCGGCCCCAAATCCGCAGTTCCGCCGCTCTCACTACCCTCGATGGCAGGGCAGCCAGGGGCTATACGGCGATTCCCCCGGTGGATCAGCCGAGCTTAAGGCACTCTCCTTGAAGACTGCCCTCCTGACTGCACTCACTTCCATCAAGAGGGTAGGAGACTTGCAAGCGTTCTCTGTCAGCGAAACGTGGCTGGAGTTCGGTCCGGGTTACTCTCACGTGATCCTGAGACCCCGACCGGGCTATGTGACCAAGGTTCCCACCACCCCTTTTGGGGACCTGGTGGTGAACCTGCAAGCGCTGCCCCAGGAGGAGATAGACCCAGGCCTGTCGTTGCTGTGTCCGGTGCGCACTTTACGCATCTATTTGGATCGCACGCAGAGCTTTAGAATCTCTAAGCAGCTCTTTGTCTGCTTTGGTGCACAGTGGAAAGGAAGCGCTGTCTCCAAGCAGAGGATCGCCCACTGGCTCATTGACGCCATAACTATGGCATATTACGCCCAGGACATGCCGCCCCTGGTAGGGCTACGAGCCCATTCTACCAGGGGCATAGTGGCTTCCTGGGCCCTGGCCAGGGGTGCATCTCTAACAGACATTTGCAGAGCAGTGGGCTGGGCAACACCCAACACCTTTGCAAGGTTCTACAACCTCCGGGTGGAACCGGTTTCATCCCAGGTAGTGGCACACAACACAAGCGGATAAGCCTGGGATAGCCGGCCGGGTGTATCGCTTGCACATAGCGCCTTCCACCTCCTTTTGAGCTGAAGACGTGCGCCATTAATTCCCAGTAGTGTTCACAAGTTTTGTTCCCTGGTTGACTTCCTCCGAACCCTGTGGCAGTCGAGTTTTCGGAGAGACTCGCTGCCGGCCCAGTACACATGCTAACTAAGAGTCCTGTTCTGGGGTAGGTGCTCTGCATGTGGCGGTTCCCTGTAAGGCTAACCCCATGTGATAGATATATCTTCCGCTAATTCATTTCCCTGTTGGCAAACTGCGTCTTCCTTGGGTAGAGCCCCTCTGCCCCAGTCTCCATGTTTGTATTAACTCCTCCGCCATTGGGTAGGATCTACCTTGAAGACTCTCCACATGGTTGGAAAGACCATGTGATGTATTCTTCCACTTAAATACCCCCCCCCCCTTGGGCGAGGTGTGGTCTCTGCGGTGTCTTCCCCTTGGGAGGGACACCCCCCGACTAGACCTGGCGGCCCAGTCGGATAATCCCCCTTCTTTTTTAGGGAGTGGAAAAAAGAGAAGGGGAAAAGAGGCCACGACTGGGTTAAGCCTGTCTCTATCTCTTGGGTAGTCGACTTGTCCCCAAAGGGCCGTTCAACACTCATAACTATGTTGGGGGAGGTTACGTGTCGACCTGGTGTGCTGGCTATGAGGCACACAGTAGTCTGCCCACCACACAACGCCAGTTCATGTAACACAGTTCAGCCAATTGTGGCATTTCATATAGGGACCCCTAGTGTCACTACATCAACACAACATCGAGTGAGTGACAGATAGGGAATGTCATGGTTACTTGTGTAACCTCCGTTCCCTGATGGAGGGAACGAGACGTTGTGTCCCTCCTGCCACAACGCTGATCTACCCGCTGAAATGGCCGGACCTTATATCGGCTCCTCAGCATAAAACCTGAATGAGTGGTTGCATACCAGCTCCTTTTATACCCGTATGTCCGGGGGAGTGGCATGCAAATACCACTCGCCAATTTTCATTGGCCTTTTATCAAAGACCAGAGGTGTCTCGGGCTCCCAAGAGTGACCCCTAGTGTCACTACATCGACACAACGTCTTGTTCCCTCCATCAGGGAACGGAGGTTACACAAGTAACCATGATGTTTTATTCCCGTCGAGCACTTATCTAATATCTTCCTCTGAGGCACGTATTCTATCAGCCAGAATCAAAACTTCAGGACGTTCTTCTGTGACAATCCAAAGAAGCGATCCAGGCCGTTTAAACTGTCAGGAGATTGAGGCTCACATGTGAGTGCAACTTTTAAGGCTGCATCCGAAACCAGAAAAAGGCTGCCTCCGGAGGCTGTATACGGAGGTATGATGAAAATAAGGTGCTTTTCAAACTGTTCGGAGACCAGTTTCCATAAGAGTTCCATTAATTCAAAACAGCTGTTAGTTAGGCCATTAACTGATCAGGCAGCAAGGTAGCAAGTCAGCTGCCTACGTTTTCTGATGCAGCCCAAGTTAAAAGCGCTTTGTGTGCTATAAGTAAATGTCTTATTCAAAATGTACTGTATGTACAATTGGTTTGATTCGGTATTTTTTGAGTAAATGTGATTGATAATGCGCACATGCCATCCATGGTTGCTGGACTACTGTGTGTACTGTTATTTCCTTCTTCCTAATATATTAACAATTTCTTCATGTGCAAATAAGTAACTAAAATTTGATGACTAAACAGAAATCTTAAGAAACTGCTATCTACCATTTAAAATACAATATTATTTGTTAGTTTTGTGTGAAATTGAGTAAATATAGTGCTAAATAAGAGTTTCTTAATTTTTTTTAGAAATGTTATGTTTGATATTTACTATATTAAATTGTGTGATATATCAGCATTGTATCAGCCTATCGACCACCCTGCTCTCTGGATATCGGCATCAGCCATTAAAAAACCCATATCGGTGGACCACTAGTTAACATACAAAAATATTGTCTCAGGGCTCAGTATTATAAACAATAAATTAGAATTCAACATACTTCTTGTTGCAGCTCCACAACAAGTTTTGTGATTACTGAACATCTAGTGATTACAGAAAATATAAAAATCTCACAGAAAAGGGTAAAGAATAATCAAAGTCACATGGCCGATATGAACTTTTTTTAATGGTCAATGTCTAAAGAGCAAATTGGCCAATGACAGATACAATGCAGATATATAAAAAACAACTTGATGATATAGCAAATGTGATGTAAACAAATTTACTGATCTTAAATGAACACTTAATTACACAATATTTACTAGGTTTACACAATATACAGTATATCTAAGTTCAGCAGCCGGTTGGAATCCACACCTTAAATTAAGAAAATCCTTTGTGACAACAGCCCTATATTAATAAATAAGGGTTTTCTTAACTTAAAGGGAAAGTTCACCCAAAAATGAAAATTCTCTCATGAAAGTTTACTCACTCTCATGGCATCCCAAATGTTTATGACTTTCTTTCATCTGCTGAAAACAAACAAAGATTTTTAGAAAAATATTTCAGCTTTGTAGGTCCATACAATGCAAGTGAATGGGTGCCAAAATTTTGAAGCTCCAAAATCCACATATCCATAAGAGCAACTTAAAAGTACTCAAGATGACTCTGGTGGTTAAATCCATATCTTCTAAAGCGATATGGTAGGTGTGGGTGAGAAAAAGATCAATATTTAAGTCCTTTTTCCTTCACTTTCACTTACTTCTTCTGTTTTTGGTGATTCACATTATTTGTGCATATGGCCCCCAAATGGGCAAATAAAAATATGATAAAAAAATTATTTAAATATTGATGTGTTTCTCACCCACACCTATCATATCATGTCTGAACACATGGATTTAACCACTGGAGTCATATGGATTACTTTTATGCTGCCTTTATGTGGATTTTGGAGCTTCAGAATTTTGGCACCCATTCACTCTCATTGTATGGACCTACAGACCTGAAATATTCTTAATAAAATCTTCATTTGTGTTCTGTAGAAGAAAGAAAGTCATACACATCTGGGATGCCAGGAGGGTGAGTAAATGATGAGAAAATTTAAATTTTTGGGTGAACTATCCCTTTAAGGTGTTCGTTGCAACTAGGCTCAGAACCTAATCAAGTCACAGCAAGCTCATGTGTGAATCAGTGATTAAAAAGTTTTAATAGTATTACATCACACACAAACACACAGAAAGTGTGAGTTACAATGGACAGGAGTCTGAGAAAGAGAATGAGTGATATCAGAGAAGGAGAGCAGACAAAAAGGAGTACAGAACAGAAATTTTCTCTGCTGTCAGACCATCTTCTCTAAATCATGAGTGAGTGGCGACACGCTGTGACCTCATTTGCTATTGGAATAAATTACAATTCTCCAGCCAGGAAACTGACCTTCCTGAGCAAGTCAAAGCAGAGACAGTCAGACAGAGCTGATCTAACCCATTTCATTTGACAAATTCACACAAAGAGAAAGACAGTATTAAACTCAAAACAACATATTTCTACACTTTCAAACTCGACGTTTCGAGTGGTGTGGCACAGGCAATTTAGAGCATATGTGTACAGACACTTGCATTCATTCCAAATTTTAAAAAATGCTGAATAAATGTCCTTGAACACATCGCACTCATGCTTCAAATACTGACACAGTCATCTCTCTCCCACATACACAGACTGCGAGACAGACAGGCTTAAGCTTAACCCCGCCCCTTTCCTGTGTTGCAGACAAAACAACCCTTCCTCGCCCTCCACCCCCCTCTCCCTGTCTACAGCTGGGGGAAGGGAATGCTGTCTCTCTCTCTCTCTCTATCTCTCTCTCTCTCTCTCTATGGGCCTCTCCTCTCTCTGAAATCATGAGATGACTATTTTGGGAGAAAAGATTTTCATGTTTACCTCATCACTCACACCTTTATTTTCTTCCCCTGATGATTATAAATACCTCAGTGGTTAAAGCCTCCCAGACATTTAGTCATAAATGTGAAAGTCATCATATTACAAAATGACATACAGTATTGAGAGTTATACATTATGCACTGTATATTTGTCATAAAAAAATGTACGCATGCCATTTGTGTTCACTGTATAACTGTAACATTTAACTATGTTAGATCCTTCATCAAAAATGGGCTGCTCGCCTGCTCTTTAAAATTTATTAGCACTTAAATGACAAGACTGTATAACCTCTGTCATGGAGGCGGGCACCTCTATGAAAAATAAGCAGTGTCTGTTTTTTTTAATTTTCTTTAATTTACAGTAGACATGTAATTAATGCAGGCATGTGGGAGCTTTTTTCAATTGTTTAATCAATATTGTTTATGTTCAGGTTGAGTTGAAGTAAGGAATTGGCCGCACACCCTGTTTACATTGTCAGTCACATTTAGAAAAATGATTAACATTAAGAAATGATAGGGCTTTTTCAGAAAAACAGCCAGTTAGTGTGCAAGCTGATACCTAGAGCCTGGTGTACAATGCATTACATCCTTGTGCAGTGTGAGACAGCAAGACTATGGGACTGACATGGATGTTCACAATAAAAACTAAACCAGTGTGGACTTACAGATGACAAATGTGAAACAGATTTTCACTGATACGATTAATCTGTATTAAAAAACATGTTGGCTGCTAATGCTCAGACCTGCAAACGCCCATCCAGTGTTCTCTGTATGGTGACGCACTTGCTTGGATGAACTCCATTTGTTGTGATCGCAGTGATGAGGGAGTCAAGCTCATCTCTCTTCTCTTTGAGTTTCTTCACCAGGCTTTCAATGGCACGTTTGGCAAAGCTCTCATTCTCTCCTCCCTGGCGGTGACACATCAGACTGTGAACGATGTTTAAACACGCATCACTGCTGCTGGGGGCATTCACTGACATTCTGCTCCCACTATTTTGAGAGAAAAGGAGAAAGGGATGATCTTTGAGTATGAATGTCATTGCATTAGATAATAAACGATCAAACCAAGTGGCATGTATTTAAAAAAAACAAATGAAAAAATAAACAACACAAGAAAGCACATGTTTAAAGCAAAACATTTCACAAAAAGTTATTTGTTATGTTATAAAGGGAAGGTTAACCCAAAAATGAAAATTCTCGCATCATTTACTCACCCTCATGTCATCCCTGATGTGTAAAACTTTCTTTCCTCTGCAGAACACAAACTAAGATTTTTAGAAGAATATCTCAGGTCTGTAGGTCCATGCAATGTAAGTGAATGATGACCAAATCTTTGAAGCCCCAAAAAGCACATAAAGGCAGCATAAAAGTAATCCATAAGACTCCAGGGGTTTAATCCATATTCTGAAGTGATCCAATTGGTTTTGGGTGAGAACGGACCAAAATATAACTCAGTTTTCAATATAAATCTTGATATCAGCAGTCTCCTTGGCGATCAAGATTTCAAGCTTTCTAGCACCATCTAGAGCTCTGCACATGCGTCAAGCCCTTGGAAGTGTAATCGAGCTTGAAAGGATGATCATGCCTAGTGACTGTAATGGCAAGATGTACAATGAAAAAGGAGTTACATTTTGGTCTGTTCTCACCCAAAATCGATTAAATTGCTTCAGAAGACATTGATGAAACCCCTGGTGTTTTATGGATTACTTTTATGCTGCCTTTTTGTGCTTTTAAGAGCTTCATAGTTTTGGTACCCATTCACTTGTATTGTGAGGACCAACAGAGCTGAAATATTTTGTTGGTTTTTGTTCTGCAGAAGAAAGAAAGTCATACAAATCTGGAATGGTATGAGGGTGAGTAAATAATGAGAGAATTTTCATATATTCCTTTAAACTATACAACAAGCTAAGATATACCTTTAAAAAATAAAACAAAGTATTTTTGACACTTTCTGGTTGTCAAAGTTTTGTAATAGCAAAAATGTTTAAAAAAAAATTAAGTTATTTCTGAGACAAGGTCTAGGATAATTTGTTTGCAGATGCCACTTTGTTTGAAATTTTGTCGGGTCACTGTACAGTTTCACAGCAATATCAGAACTGGGCCATACCTTCAGACTGCCATTGTCGCACAGGTGATATTGAGAGTAATAAGCAGTTAAAAAGAAACTAATCTTAAAAAAAAATTAAAAAATAAAAATACAGACAAAATCAATCATATTTTTTATTAACTATCATATCATATCACCATAATGGAAGTGTCTTTAGGACAGTTCTTAGCCCCACTATGAAAGACTGAACATGTGGGTGTTCTGTCCTGAGCTTCATGACTTTAATGTTGAATTGAGGTAGTCAGGGAATCGGCGAACTTCCTGATTCAACCAGTTATTTATTCTGTCTCATTATAAGGCAGTATATAGTTACGCACACAATTATTAACGACAAAAATACATGACAAGACATACTACAAAGCATGTTTACACAAGTGATTAAAAAGAGTACTTACAAGTTAGTTAGGTGTCACGTGCGTATTCTTCTTTTTCTGTACTTCGGCTGTGCGTCTGCCTGACTCCCTCTCTACGTGCTCACTCATCCTGCTCCCGAGACGGAGAGGGGGAGAGATAGAGAGGGCGGTATGGGCCGTTCACACCAAATGTGTTGTTCCATCCGTCTGTGCCGTTTTTCATTTGTTTTTCTATGTAAACATGCGCGAGACTGACGTCTTATATGCTGCGTCGCGTCTGTTTTTGTTTCAGTGTCCTGTGCAGGAGCGCCGCGTTTTAAATCGGCATGTCAAGTAAAAAACATTTGAATATTAATAGAACATTTCACCCAAAAAATGAAAAATCATGCCATCCCAGATGTGTATGACATTCTTTCTTCTGCTGAACACAAACAAAGATATTTAAAATAATACAGTTGAAGTCAGAAGTTTACATACACTTAGGTTGAAGTCATTAAAACTAATGTTTTAACAACTCCACAGATTTAATATTAACAAACTATAGTTTTGGCAAGTCCTTTAGGACATCAAGCTACTTTGTGCATGACACAATCAATTTTCCAACAATTGTTTACAGACAGATTGTTTCACTTTTAATTGACTATATCACAATTCCAGTGGGTCAAAAGTTTACATACACTAAGTTAACTGTGCCTTTAAGCAGCTTGGAAAATTCCAGAAAATGATGTCAAGCCTTTAGACAATTAACTTCTGATGGATGTGGATGTATTTTAAGGCCTACTTTTAAACTCAGTGCCTCTTTGCTTGACATCATGGGAAAATCAAAAGAAATCAGCCAAGACCTCAGAAAAAAATTGTGGACCTCCACAAGTCTGGTTCATCCTTTGGAGCAATTTCCAAATGCTTGAAGGTACCTCGTTCATCTATACAAACAATAGTACGCAAGTATAAACACCATGGGACCACGAAGCCATCATACCACTCAGGAAGGAGACGCATTCTGTCTCCTAGAGATGAAAGTAGTTTGATGCAAAAAGTGCAAATCAATCCCAGAACAACAGCAAAGGACCTTGTGAAGATGCTGGAGGAAACAGGTAGACAAGTATATATATCAACAGTAAAACAAGTCCGATATTGACATAACCTGAAAGGCTGCTCAGCAAGGAAGAAGCCACTGCTCCAAAACCGCCATAAAAAAAGCCAGACTACAGTTTGCACATGCACATGGGGACAAAGATCTTAATTTTTGGAGAAATGTCCTCTGGTCTAATGAAACAAAAACTGAACTGTTTGGCCATAATGACCATCGTTATGTTTGGAGGAAAAAGGGTGAGGCTTGCAAGCCGAACAACACCATCCCAACCGTGAATCATGGGGGTGGCAGCATCATGTTGTGGGGGTGCTTTGCTGCAGGAGGGACTGGTTCACTTCACAAAATAGATGGCATCATGAGGAAGGAAAATTATGTGGATATATTGAAGCAACATCTCAAGACATCAGCCAGGAAGTTAAAGCTCGGTCACAAATGGGTCTTCCAAATGGACAATGACCCCAAGCATACCTCCAAAATTATGGGAAAATGGCTTAAGGACAACAAAGTCAAGGTATTGGAGTGGCCATCACAAAGCCCTGACCTCAATCCGCAGAACTGAAAAAGCACATGTAAGCAAGGAGGCCTACAAACCTGACTCAGTTACACCAGTTCTGTCTGGAGGAATGGGCCAAAATTCCAGCAACTTATTGTGAGAAGCTTGTGTAAGGCTACCCAAAACATTTGACCCAAGTTAAAAAATGTAAAGGCAATGCTACCAAATACTAACAAAGTGTATGTAAACTTCTGACCCACTGGGAATGTGATGAAAGAAATAAAAGCTGAAATAAATCATTTTCTCTACTATTATTCTGACATTTCACATTCTTAAAGTAGTGATCATAACTGACCTAAGACAGGGAATGTTTTCTATGATTAAATGTCAGGAATTGTGAAAAACTGAGTTTAAACGTATTTGGCTAAGGTGTATGTAAACTTCTGACTTCAACTGTATCTCAGCTCCAAAAAGTAATCCAGCTATATGGATTACTTTTATGCTGCCTTTAAAGTTCTGGCCACCATTTACTTGCTTTGAACAGACAAACAGATCTAGATATTCTTTTAAAAATCTTCATTTGTGTTCTGCAGAAGAAACAAAGTCATAAACATCTGGGATGGCATGGGCGAATGATGAGATAATTATAATTTTTGGGTAAACTATACCTACATGTTATACCGCTCTGAGAGCGCTTGGAGTGCTCAAACAAACTAGGTGTGAAAACGCCCTTAAAAACGCACACATCTCAATACACATTTGCGTTATACTCTGTCCGTGGCGCTGTGAATAGCTTTTTTTAGCGCAACGATGTGGACGGTGTGGACGGCACCAAACATCTTCTGGCATTACAACTGCTGAGTTATTTGTCAAACAAAAAATGCACAAGCAAACTTAAATCTGAACTGAGACAAACACTCTCTGCCCTTTAAAGGAATATTCCTGGTTCAAGAAAAGTTAAGCTCAATCGACAGCATTTGTGTCATAATGTTGATTACCACCAAAATAAATTTCGACTAATCCCTCCTTTTCTTAAAAAAAAAAGAAAAAAAGAGAGAGGCAAAAATCAAGGTTAAAGTGAGGCCCTTACAATGGAAGTGATTGGGGGCCAATTTTTGGAAGGTTTAAAGGCAGAAATGGGAAGCTTATAATTTTATAAAAGCACTTACATTGATTCTTCTGTTAAAAATGTATTATTTGAGCTATAAAGTTGTTTAAATCATCATTTTAACAGTCATTTTATTGTTTTAGGGTTTGTTAAAATTACATCGTCATGGCAACTAAGTTGCAAATTTGGCTTTAAATTTACACAGAAAAGGTTAGTAAGTGATTTTATCACATTAAAATCATGTTTACATGCATAGCTATTGTTTAAGTCTTGTGGGTATACTTTTGAAAAAGTGAGTATTGTAATGTTCAAACATTGCCTCACTGTAACCCAGATTTGTGCTTTTTTCTTCTTCTTTTTTTTTATTAAGAACACGAGGGGCAAGTCAAAATGAAGATTTGTGGTAATCAGTATTATTTCACAAATGCTGTAGATTGAGTTTAACTTGTATTGAACCCAGAATATTCCTTTAAACTTTTTTAAATACATATAAAAGTGATATAACAAGCAGCAAGTTTATTAAAATTAATAAATTATCTATAGACCTTATTCACAGGAGTACCAAATTTGATTTTTGATGTGAATGAAGCTGTAAAGGATATACTTACTTTCTCTTCAATGGCAAGCACTGTAAATCTGTATAATATGTTGGCCCAGGGGTGCACAACACAACAAAATTTGTAAAGCAAATTAAATATGAAAACACAACTAAATTAAGACACAACACAACTAAATTAAGCCACAACATAATGAAATTAAGCTGTAACACAATTATCAGAAAAGAAACTGCTTAATTATGTTGTGTTGTGGCTTAATATTTTTGTGTTGTGGTGTAATTTCTTTGTGTTATGCCTAAACAGTGTTATGTGTTATGGCTAAATTTTGTTGTGCTGTGGCTTAATTATGTTATGTTATGGCTTAATTTTATTGTTGTGCCTTATTTCCATTGTGCTGTGGCCTTTCTGTTGTGCTCTGGCATCATTTTGTTGTGTTTTGGGTTAATATCAGAATCAGAATCAGAATCAGAATGAGCTTTATTGCCAAGTATGCTTACACATACAAGGAATTTGTCTTGGTGACAGGAGCAATACAAAAACACCAGCAAGACATAGATAATAATAAAAAATAACCAATAATCCTCTCAGCAGTCCGAACTGTCCTTTGTAGTCTTCTGATGTCTGATTTCGTAGCTGAACCAAACCAGACAGTTATTGAAGTGCAGAGGACAGACTCAATGACTGCAGAGTAGAAATGTATCAGCAGCGCCTGTGGTAGGTTGAATTTCCTCAGCTGGCGAAGGAAGTACAACCTCTGCTGGGCCTTTTTCACAATGGAGTCAATGTGGGTCTCCCACTTCAGGTCCTGTGAGATGGTAGTGCCCAGGAACCTGAATGACTCCACTGCTGCCACAGTGCTGTTTAGAATGGTGAGGGGGGTCAGTGTTGGGGTGTTCCTCCTAAAGTCCACAATCATCACCACCGTTTTGAGCGTGTTCAGCTCAAGGTTGTTTTGACTGCACCAGACAGCCAGCTGTTTAACCTCCCTTCTGTATGCTGACTCATCGTCATCTCGGATGAGGCCGATGACAGTGGTGTCATCTGCAAACTTCAGGAGCTTGACAGAGGGGTCCTTGGCAATGCAGTCATTGGTGTAGAGGGAGAAGAGCAGTGGGGAGCACACATCCCTGGGGGGCACCAGTGCTGATTGTATAGGTGCTGGAAGTGAGTTTCCCCTGTCTCACAAACTGCTGCCTGTCCGTCAGAAAGCTGGTAATCCACTGACAGATAAACATGGGAACAGAGAGTTGGTGTAATTTATTCTGGAGTATAGCTGGGATGATGGTGTTGAAAACCGAACTGAAGTCCACAAAAAGGATCCTTGCATATGTCCCTGGTCTGTCCAGATTTTGGAGGATATGATGCAATCCCATATTGACTGCATCATCCGCAGATGTTCATCATCCTGTTTGCTCGATAAGCAAATTGAAGGGGATCTAGAAAGGGTCCAGTGATGTTCTTCAGGTGGGCCAACACCAGTCTCTCAAATGATTTCATGACCACAGACGTCAGGGTGACAGGTCTGTAGTCATTAAGTCCTGTGATTTTTGGTTTCTTTGGGATGGGGATGATAGTGGAGCGTTTGAAGCAGCATGGGACTTCACACTGCTCCAGTGATCTATTGAAGATCTGTGTGAGGATGGGGGCCAGCTGGTTAGCACAGGATCTAAGACATGCAGGTGAAATGCCATCCGGGCCCTGTGCTTTCCTTATCCTTTGTTGTCGAAAGTCGCGGCTCACATCATCTTCACAGATCTTAAGTGCAGGTTGAGTAGCAGGAGGGGGGAGGAGGGGGGTTACAGGAGGTGTTTGTGTTTGTGTGAAGTGAAGGTCAGAGTGGGTGTGGGGTGTGAGATTGGGCCTTTCAAATCTACAGTAGAACACATTCAGGTCGTCAGCCAGTTGTTGGTCCACCACAGGATTGGGGGCAGGAGTCCTGTAATTCGTAAGTTGTTTCATGCCACTCCACGCTAATGCAGGGTCGTTAGCTGAAAACTTGTGTTTCGGCTTCTCAGAGTATCTTCTTTTAGCCACTCTGATTCCCTTATTCAGTGTGTTCCTGGCCTGATTGTACAAGACTTTATCCCCAACTCTGTAAGCATCCTCTTTGGCCTGAAGAAGCTGCCTGAGTTCCGCTGTAAACCATGGTTTGTCGTTGTTAAATGTTAAATATGTCCTAGTAGGAATACACATATCCTCACAAAAACTGATACATGATGTAACAGTATCTGTGAGCTAATATTGTTGTACTGTGGCTTTTTCGTTGTGTTGTGGCTCAAGTTTGTTGTGCTGTGGTTTAATTTAATTTTGCAGTGGCTTTTCTGTTATCTAGTGGCTTAATTTAGTTGTGTTTTGTCTTTTCCATTGTAGCTGAATTTCGTTGTGTTGTGGCTTATTTTCGTTGTGCCGTGGTTTATTTCCATTTTGTTTTCAGCTTTTATTTGCTTTGCTAATTTTGTTGTGCTGTGCACCCCTGGGCCACCGTAGTATAAAGCTCCTTGAGCACATCTAGTTTTCCACAACTTATGGAGTTTTTTGGCTACTGGTTTTATGGGAAAGGTTTTCTTTCTTTCTTTCTTTCTTTCTTTCTTTCTTTCTTTCTTTCCCATCCAAAACACTTTTAACAATAGTACAACCATTGAAGAGACAGTAAATACAGGTGCATCTCAATAAATTAGAATGTCGTGGAAAAGTTCATTTATTTCAGTAATTCAACTCAGATTGTGAAACTCGTGTATTAAATAAATTCAATGCACACAGACTGAAGTAGTTTAAGTCTTTGGTTCTTTTAATTGTGATGATTTTGGCTCACATTTAACAAAAACCCACCAATTCACTATCTCAAAAAATTAGAATATGGTGACATGCCAATCAGCTAATCAACTCAAAACACCTGCAAAGTTTCCTGAGCCTTCAAAATGGTCTCTCAGTTTGGTTCACTAGGCTACACAATCATGGGGAAGACTGCTGATCTGACAGTTGTCCAGAAGACAATCATTGACACCCTTCACAAGGAGGGTAAGCCACAAACATTCATTGCCAAAAAAGCTGGCTGTTCACAGAGTGCTGTATCCAAGCATGTTAACAGAAAGTTGAGTGGAAGGAAAAAGTGTGGAAGAAAAAGATGCAAAACCAACCGAGAGAACTGCAACCTTATGAGGATTGTCAAGCGAAATCGATTCAAGAATTTGGGTGAACTTTACAAGGAATGGACTGAGGCTGGGGTCAAGGCATCAAGAGCCACCACACACAGACGTGTCAAGGAATTTGCCTACAGTTGTCGTATTCCTCTTGTTAAGCCACTCCTGAACCACAGACAACGTCAGAGGCGTCTTACCTGGGCTAAGGAGAAGAAGAACTGGACTGTTGCCCAGTGGTCCAAAGTCCTCTTTTCAGATGAGAGCAAGTTTTGTATTTCATTTGGAAACCAAGGTCCTAGAGTCTGGAGGAAGGGTGGAGAAGCTCATAGCCCAAGTTGCTTGAAGTCCAGTGTTAAGTTTCCACAGTCTGTGATGATTTGGGGTGCAATGTCATCTGCTGGTGTTGGTCCATTGTGTTTTTTGAAAACCAAAGTCACTGCACTCGTTTACCAAGAAATTTTGGAGCACTTCATGCTTCCTTCTGCTGAAAGATGCTGATTTCATTTTCCAGCAGGATTTGGCACCTGCCCACACTGCTAAAAGCACCAAAAGTTGGTTAAATGACCATGGTGTTGGTGTGCTTGACTGGCCAACAAACTCACCAGACCTGAACCCCATAGAGAATCTATGGGGTATTGTCAAGAGGAAAATGAGAAACAAGAGACCAAAAAATGCAGATGAGCTGAAGGCCACTGTCAAAGAAACCTGGGCTTCCATACCACCTCAGCAGTGCCACAAACTGATCACCTCCATGCCACGCCGAATTGAGGCAGTAATTAAAGCAAAAGGAGCCCCTACCAAGTATTGAGTACATATACAGTAAATGAACATACTTTCCAGACGGCCAACAACATCATCACAATTAAAAGAACCAAAGACTTAAACTACTTCAGTCTTGTGCATTGAATTTATTTAATACACGAGTTTCACAATTTGAGTTGAATTACTGTAATAAATGGACTTTTCCACGACATTCTAATTTATTGAGATACACCTGTATATCCCTCACAGCCTCGTTGTCATTGCCGTCAAATAACGTACAGATGGCACTATTGTGAAAAAGGTCCAAAGCGTAATATTTGAAATGTGGTGTCCATACGCATCTGTGGCCAGTAGAGGGCGGTAGAGTCCTCAGGCAGAACATAGAGCGTCTGAATCCGCACATGCACCTGGCTTAAAACCTCCAAGAATAACAAAATCGGAGAGTGAATTTTGAAATACTTCTGCGTGTACATCGATAAACGATAATTTGAATGGTGGGGAATGAATGATTGCTTTTTCTTATTATCAATATTTACACGTCTTAAAATTAATATATTATATATAAGTTTTAGTCATGTACATTGAATTGTTTGCTAGTTCTCTTGTGCGTGAGAATCAGTTGCAGTGACTAGCCAGCGATGTAGCCAACACCTAAAGTTAGACTTAAAATTATATGTCAACAGTACTTTGATTCATCATTCTACCTTTTAAGCATATGTTTGATTGAAACCGACGTTTACACAGCTGGATGTGAAAATGAATCCTAGTCTGGACCAACCGAAAAAGTTCATTCTGGACAGCACCTCTACAGTCTCTCTGCATGATCGGTGAGACTCAATCAGTCCTGCAGTATATGATCGAACTTTAGTGCAAAAAACATTTGTTTACATTTTTTGTTAGCATACATTAGTTTTTATGTTTGTCCTGTTTTTCTCCTTCCTGTAGCTTCACCAGTTTGCTGAAACATCAGCAGGAAAGTCTGATGGACATCACAGCCTCAGTGAACCAGCACACTGCAGCCTCGCTGGAGAACCAGCGCCTGGCTCTGGAGATGGCCAACAGACCCTCTGTGCTGGCTGCCCTTCATAACACATCTGTCAGACACCTTTTACTCCACAAAATACAAAATGATCACAGCTGCTGCTAACCTTTGATGATAGACTTAACAGTTTCTGTGACTCTTCCCTTCTCTTCATCTATGCAGAAAATAAACAACTCACTCTGCAAAATGAATGTGAAGGCAAGGCTCGGCCAGCCTATGGGGAGAGGGGGCATGATGGGCTTACGGGGCCAAATGAGAGGAGGGGGAAGCGCCAGAAGAGGTCTTATAAAAGGAATTTACTCAAGGAGAGGTGAGTGGGGAGAATAGGTGAGCGTAGAGTCTCTCATTCATTCATGCACTGCGTGAATTTTTTTCTGCCTTTGTCACCAGTGAGACATTTCTTGTATGCCATTTTGGGCTGTGTGTGTGTTACTGTGTACAGGTATTAGTAGCCTGCAAGGTGCAGTGTCCACTTTAGGTGTGCAGAGAGGTTGGGGCCAGCATCAGCGTGGAGGCTATATGCACTGTGCTGGATCAATGGGAATCAGAGGACGACGAGCCATTAGAAAGACAGGTAAGATACAGCAATGCTCATATAGACCATGGGAATTGTATTTGAAAACCTTGACATGTTAAAAAGGTCATATGATATCGACCGATATAGGTTTTTCAGTCCTCGTGGTGGCGTAGTGACTCACCTCAATCCAGGTGGCTGAGAACGAATCCCAGTTGCCTCCACGTCTGAGACCGTCAACCCGCGTATCTTATCACGTGGCTTGTTGAGCGCGTTGCCACGGAGACATAGCGTGTGTGGAGGCTTCACGCCATCCACCATGGCAACCACGCCCAACTCACCACGCGCCCCACCAAGAACGAACCACATTATAGCGATCACGAGGAGTTTACCCCATGTGACTCTACCCTCCCTAGCAACCGGGCCAATTTGGTTGCTTATGAGACCTGGCTGGAGTCACTCAGCACGCCCTGGGAGAAAACAAAGTGTTGACTGTCCATTGATAAATAGATTTTATTTGGTAGATTTTTTAACTGACTGACCGCAAAATGGCCACATATCATCTGATTAGTTGGCCTGGCTAAAATATTAGTCTAGATTTTTTATTTTAACTAGTTTTACAAAAACAGTAAGAATTTAGTCCACCCTCTTTTTGGATCTCAGAATTAAACAGGTTGTTTTACCACAGTCAAGAACATTGCGAGGTTTGAAGATTCCCACATTTTACTCTTGTTAGTTCTTCTGGTGTTAAGAAGTAATAGTATCTTTATCTATCCTGTTATATAACCTCACCATGACTGGATGGAGCAAGTTCACCCAATAGGCATTGTTCATGTATACATCTGGGTGTTCATATATGTTAATGTTTTCAATGATTGCTTTTTTTTTTTTTTTTTTTTGGACTAGGGAGAAAGTTTTGAGTACTGAAAGCTGCAGTGTGTTCATGAACTCTTATCTCAAAAGATAAAATAAACATTTGACATGATATGATCCCTTTAAATTAAAGTCAATGCAATTTATTGATTGAATGATTTCATATTCTGTGATTAGATAGTGTTCCTGGGGAGGCTTGTGCATTTTTCTAAAACTCAGTTTCTCTTCTGTGAAAGGTGATCATATCTGCAAATCTTTAGGTACAGTCTAGGTGCATTTAGGTGCCTTGCTTTATGTGCATTGCTGCCTATAATAACAGAAATCTAATCACACCACCAAATTATGATTCAGTTGTGCTTTCTAGAACCCCTACATACGAATGAGATTTAAAAGAAATCTAATTCGCTTTTTTGCTTTTATTTTATTAAATTTTCTCCCCTTTTCTCCCCAATTTGGAATGCCCAATTCCCAATGCGCTCTAAGTCCTCGTGGTGGCGTAGTGACTCGCCTCAATCCGGGTGGTAGAGGACGAGTCTCAGTTGCCTCCGCGTCTGAGACCGTCAATCCGTGCATCTTATCACGTGGCTTGTTGAGCGCGTTACCGCAGAGACATAGTGTGTGTGAAGGCCCACGCTATTCTCCGCGGCATCCACACACAACTCACCACGTGCCCCATCGAGAGCGAGAACCACACATTACCACGAGGAGGTTACCCCATGTGACTCTACCCTCCCTAGCAACCAGGCCAATTTGGCTGCTTAGGAGACCTGCCTGGAGTCACTCGGCATGCCCTGGATTCGAACTCGCGACTCATGGGGTGGTAGTCGGCGTCAATACTCGCTGAGCTACCCAGGCGCCCTGCTTTTTTACTCTTTACACATTCAAAAAATACATTCAGTGAGCATCACTAAGCAGAAAGGATTGCAGCAATTAACCTAGTTACAAAAACAGTCCTTTACGGACTCCCATTTCTTTTAAACTGGTGCTGGAGATTCATTTATTTCTTGAAGACTGAAGAGTAATTTTTGCTCTGCGCAACAGTGCTGAGAGTTCTGAGCACCAAAAAGATGGCAGATGTTTCTCTTAAAGAGAAATCGAAGATGTTTTTAAAATAATAAGAATGCCATGCTGTTTTACCTCACTGAAGTTACTCACTTTCTTACTGACTATTTGAGTATTGTTTTCCAGTAAAAATGTCTAAACAACCATTACATTTACATTTAATAAGCAAAATGACATGATATTTTGTCTTGTTTTCAGAGAAATCGAACAATTTAGTCATGTTTACGCTTATGACAAGTAAAAACTATTTGCCAGTGGGGTAAGAAAAAAAAACTTGATTCAAAGGGAAACAAGTTTATTTTTCTCACCCCTTTGGCAAATAGTCTTTTTCTTGTTTAAAACATAAATGCCACCAAATTGTGTTAGATTTCTCTAAAAATAAAACATATCTTATGTCATTCTGCTTCTCAAGTAAGATTTTCTTGTTTTAAGGATGTTCGATATTTTAATTAATTCTCTGTAATAATTTTTTATTTATTTTTTATTTTTTTATTTTTATTTTTTTGCAGTGTACAGCAAATACTTTCTTTCATAACCTTAATTCACTCTGTTTCAGGTATGCATTCCCCTCTTGTCTGTACAGGTAATAGTCATGTTACATCTGTCAGTGGGACATATACAGGGTGCAACTGGACCAAGTCCAACAGCCAACCAGTTCCTTCTCGGGAGCAGCTGGATAAACAACTGGATGAATACATGTCCATGACCAAGAGCCATCTGGATGCAGAGCTGGATGCATATATGGCCCAGGTTGATTTGGAGGACATAGTGTGATGCAGCCTTATGCCTTTAGTGAGACCAAAGCTCTATATTGTTCAAAAGCCAAATGCTCAAGAAATCTCAGATTTTGTAGAGTTTAGTTTAAGCCTGACTGGTGGAGCATATAATGTAACTTGCGGATAGACTGTTTTGTAACGGCTATTTGTCCACATTGATTGATTGATTGACTGCAGCAGATCTTAAGTAATAGTGTATAGTTGATGCCCCTTAGAGATCCACTGCTTGGCCTCTTCCAGTTAGTTACTCTGATTCAACAATAATTATTTGTTCCTGCTGTCCTAGTGAAGAATAAAAAGAAAAGAAATGAAAGCTTTTAAAAGGCTTGAGCTGCTTTCTAGGAAAATTAGTCTGCAGTAGCAGGATGTTTCAAGTGCACTTTATTTCATAAGCAGTTCTATTGAATACTTGCGTCCAATGAACCTAAGTCATCTTATTTCTTTTTTTTCCTCTGGAGTAGTGTTTCTTTTTTAATAAGCTTTTGCATTTAGAAAACAATGTGATCAATAGCCGTTTCCCCCTTCGTAAACTGTATCATCAGTGATTCGATTAAGGTGCATAATATACTATAGTAACATTTTAATGAATCAGACAAATATGTGTTAACTGGTCAGGACTTTAACATTTGAGCCAAGTTTTCTTTTTTCTTACAATGTTTTGTATCATTTCTATTTAATTAAAAGAGTCAGGATTGACTGTACACATTTATTGTTGGATTATGTGTGCTACAGGTGGCTACAGGTTTGAGAAAAAAAAAAAGGTTAATGTGGAACTTGAATGTTTATAAACTCACCTTGTGGTTATAGTTGGTTTTCCTATTGATTAATAAAAGATGTTTTGAAAAATGCTATCTTTGTCTTAGACTTAATGTTTAATTGGTATTTGGACATACCTTTGCTCGCGTGCCTATGTTGTTACACAATTTATATGTATTTTTTATTTGATCTTGCAGTGTGAATGGAGCAAAGCTTAAATTCATTGTTAACCAAGTCAAAAAATATCTGCTAGTATCACTTATGTAAAATGTTTTCTGATTTCCTATCTTATGTAAGAATATATTTCCTGCTGTCCATGTTCCAATTGATTTGTTCCAATTGATGTTCCAATACATTTCCCCCTAAACTGTCCTTTCATGCTGTCATTTTAGAAGATCAGTGCTTATACGAAATCACTCTGGGAAATATGCTATTGAAGCGTGCTGGAGTTGACTGTTTTATCCTTTCAATAGTAGCATGCTATTCTGGAATGTAAGCTTCAGAATCAACCCAGCAAACACACTTACGTTGTGGCGACATCGCTGCCACGTTCCATTTTTATCATTGCAACGTTGTTCGAGACGTTCTCCACGTTGTGTCCACGTAGAAATTGTGAGGAGGCTGTGGCAACGTTGTTGCGCAACATTCAGCGACCGGGAGAAGACGTTCCAACCTCATTTGTTCTGTTTAACAATAAATCAAACATAATCAACGTGTCAAATTTGGAGAGTGTAACACAGGGTCATAGGTCATCAACTTTATTAATACATATTACAGTGGTATTGTATTTATTGTAATTTCACTAGATGTAGCGTATTAGGTAAAACTAAAGGAATATTCTGGGTTCAATGGAAGTTCAGTCGACAGCATTTGTAGCATAATGTTGATAACAGAAATTAATTTCCATTCGTCCCTCCTTTTCTTAAAAGAAGCAAAAATCTGGGATACAATGGAAATGAATTGGGCCAATCTGTAAACAATACTGTTTCAAAAGTATAGCCACAAGACGTGAACAATATGCATGTTAACATGATTTTAGTGTGATAAAATCGTTTATTAATCTTCTCTCTCTCTCTCTCTCTCTCTCTCTCTCTCTCTCTCTCTCTCTCTCTCTCTATAATTATTATTATTATTATTATTATTATTATTTTGGACAAACAAGTTCATATTTTCAAAATAATGTAATATACTACTTTGGCGTTGATCAGCACTTAAACTATGTTCTTGACTCCACACTTGCATTCTTAGTGCTACAAAAGAAACATTCTGTTATGATTGCCTCCCTCATAACCATTTCACTTATGTAAGGGAAAAAATACAGTCAGTCAGTAATTATTATGTGGTTACATGTAACATGTATGTTACATGAAACATTGATTTGAATAGAAATTATTTTATTGAAGAAGAGAAAGACCGTGCAGTCTCCTGAAACATCAAGTTCTGATCAACTTGTTGGTGTTTAAAGTTATCCACAATACCCCGTTGACTGGTCAAATATCTGTCTGAGCCCAGATGTGTAGTCACTATTGAGAAATATTTGTCATTAAATGCCAAAACATGAAGATAATGCCTTACCTATAAATGTGCCACAACTCTGCGTCCTTCATTCTGGGCATGTCAGTTTGGTGTGTTGCAAAAATCTAAAAGGATTATTTCCCTTGTATTAATATTGTGTTTATAATACATTGACGGTTTTGAATGTTTGCTTTAATTGTGATGGCTTTCCCATTCAGCTGTTAGATGGCAAGTAGATAGCTTTCATGTCATGTCTGCATTCCGAAAAAAAAAAAAAAAAAAAAAGGGAAAGCATTACCTTTCAAATGTTGGGGTATGACTGAATGTGTGCTGCTGTCTGCATAACTGCTCTGTAGTCCACTGGCATCTTTGGATCAAAAATTTAGTATTAGTAAATAACTGGTCAGCAACCGTTATTCATACATTGTGAATTGTGTGTATGCTTTTCTACATTATTACTTACGCTTGCCACAAAATCCAGGAATTTTTTTTTTTTTTTTTTTTTTTTTTAATCGAACAAAATTGTCTATTGTTTTCTATTCGTGAACATAAGACATTAATATTAAATAATTAGCTTTAAACTTAAAATTATTTAACCAACTTACCTCAACTTGAGAATGTTGGGCTGTTGAGTTAAACAACAACAACAACAACAACAACAACTAACAATAACACTGATTAATTGCTTTATTCCAGCACTAGCAAAGATTTTACCATGATCTCCTGAGACCCAGCAAATGTACAATTTTGTCAAACATTTTTTTTAACATAATTGTTTGGTGGATAACATATTAGACCTGCTCCGTCACTGTGTCACTTTGACCATGAAACACATTTTGAGTTATAAACACTAAAGTATTGAGGAAAGTCCCGGCTTTCTAATGTTTTAGGCTAATTGTTATGTTTCTGTTCCACCTTTTCACACATTATTTGATGGAAGATTCGTTCAAACATACATAAAACGTCTTGCTACAACAACAACTTGTGTTTTTGGCTTAATTGCGTTTCCACATAAGCAGCTCATAGGGACATCCCACTGAAAATGCCACAAAACAAATCATTCCAAACAAGGGCGGACTGGCCATCGGGAGAAACGGGACTTTTCCCGAAGGGCCGGCGGCGAAACGGGCCCGAATGGGCCGCCATAAGCTGAAATGGGCCGCCGCGTTATGCAGAACCGGCCACGAAACGGCGCCGCGATATGCCGAAGGGGGCAGCGATATGCAGAAAAGGACAGCAACACCATGACCTAGTTGAAACCTCTCTACAATAATGCCAATATCCTAATATTGCCTATGGTGTTTGAGCCCCGCCTGTTTTGGCGAGCAGTTGTCCGCTATAAAAGCAGGTGTATAAACACCATTTCCTCATAATTTCTGAATGAGACCAAGGAGTGCATGGCTTGTACCTCAAGAACTCTGAGTCTTGCATTGCGGCTAGCATTCGCAATGGCTCGTTCCTTTCGTCTCAGGGAACCGTGGTTACATGCATAGCTGAGACGTTCCTTTACGACTCAGTACACTTGACATTGCGTTGATTAACACATATGGGGAACAGAATCCCATCATGCCGCACTACACAACATAACCTCCCAGAAAGGAAACATGACGCCACAGTCTTGTAGGACAGCTACCGACATGAGTATGCTGCAGTGAGTGACCCTCCTGTTGGGCCAGAATTAATATATCAACTATAGTCATATAGTATGAATTAACTCCTTCACGAACCCAGTCGGGATGGATGTTCATTTATAATGTAAGTGCTTGTGACTTATGTTAAATTACAACAGCCAGAATGCAGGCGGTTGTGTAAAAAGATGGGAAGCTCATCCTTAAAGAGAGGAGCATATGTATATATATTTGGCTAATGAAATAGCAAGCGCTCTAAACAGAGAGGACTTGTGAATAGAGAGATGTTATGTCTAGGTTGTAAAACCTTGCGAATGTGTTTTGCGAAGACCATCCTGCTGCAAAATATATGTCTTGTAAGGACACACCATTCGTCCATGCCCATGATGAGGCCATGCCTCTAGTTGAGTGTGCTTTAACACCAATTGGGCAAATCTTACCCTGTGACTCATAAGCCAGGGCAATTGCATCGACAATCCAGTGAGAAAGTCTTTGCTTGGAGACGGACATTCCTTTCGTGCATCCTCCATAGCATACAAAGAGCTGATCAGACAGTCTGAACTGGGGGGTAAGCTCAACATATGCGTGTAGTGCCTGCACAGGGCATAACAAATGCAATCATTGTTCCTCATCTGAATTAAATGGAGGAGGGAAGAAGGCCTGAAGGGGAACCACCTGCACTCTGAAGGCCGTGGCTAGGACATTAGGTACATAGCCTTTTCTGGGTTTGACAGTGGCTTTTGAAAGACCAGGGCCAAACTCCAGACATGAATTGTCGATTGATAGTGCATGCAGGTCACGATTTGTTTTACTGAGGCCAGAGCCAGCAGTAGTGTGGTCTTAACGGAGAGCATGTGCAAATCAACAGAGTCCAAAGGTTCGAAGAGGGGCCCTGCGAGAGCTTTTAGGACTAAAGTTAAGTCCCAAGTTGGGACTGTAGCCGGCTGAGGTGGGTGTAATTGTCTTGCTCCTTTAAGGAACTTTATGATTAAATCATGCTTGCCTATAGTGGTGCCAGCTTCATGTGCGTTATACGCAGATATAGTCGCCACGTACACTTTGAGCGTTGATGGAGTGAGTCCTGCGTCTAATCGCTCTTGAAGAAATATAAGAATTTCATGTATGGGGCAGCTTACTGGGTCTTTGCCATGTGAGAGACACCAATCAGTGAACACATTCCATTTTAGCGCA